>NC_066558.1:10404717-10587217 GCF_024679095.1 Eriocheir sinensis | reverse complement strand
CTCTATCCTGGAAGCAATAATCATTCAACGGGAAATCGGAAAAGTACATCCTCAGGTCGTCCCACCGAGCTGAAGCAAAATGCAAGAAGCATCGCCTCTTCGGTGGGTCCAGAGGGTGTACAGGAGCGATAGGACAGGATGTAGAAATGAGATTGTGATCGGAGGAGCCCAACGGAGATAACAGTTTGACAGAATAAGCAGAAGGGTTTGAGATAAGGAAGAGGTCTAGAATGATGGGCGGTCTCCAAGACGGTCGGGAATACGTGTAGGGTGCTAGACCAACTGTTCTAGGTCGTTGAGGATAGCAAAGTTGTAGGCTTGTTCACCAGGATGGTCAGTGAAAGAGGATGAAAGCCAAAGCTGGTGGTGAACATTGAAATCTCCTAGGATGGAGATTTCAGCGAAGGGAGAGTGGGTCAAGATGTGCTCCACTTTAGAGTTCAAATAGTCAAAGAATTTTACTTAGTAGAGTTAGGTGAGAGATAAACAGCACAGATGTATTTAGTAATAGAATGACAATGAAGTCTTAGCCAGATGGTAGAAAATTCAGAAGAGTCAAGGTTGTGGGCACGAGAGCAAGTGATGTCGTTGCGCACGTAGGCGCAACATCCAGCTTTGGATTAAAATTTAGGATAGAGATAGTAGGAGGGAACAGAGTAGAGATTGCTGCCAGTAGCCTCAGAAACCCGTGTTTCGGTAAGGAGGAGAAGGTGAGGTTTAGAGGAGGAGAGATGATGTTCCACAGAATGAAAATTAAAACGAAGACCGCGAATGTTGCAGAAATTGAGAAGAAAGAGGTTCGAGGAGTTATCAAGACACCTCTCGGGTCGGCAGCCAGAAGGGGAGTCCTCCCTGGGGGAGTTTGTGGGCCCCCCCCCCCCAGGCGGGGACTCCGAGGCTTGATGTAGGTGCGCCATTTTGAAATTTGAATTTTGGGAAAAGGTGTATATGTTGTGTGAATGTAGTGTGGTGTGGATAGGGAGGGGATCTGTCTTTAGAGAGCATGCTGAACTACTCTCTGGTGTTGATGAGACAATCGGGAAACGGTTAGAGAGGACATGGGAAGGGTCTTTGGAGGGGTTCTGCACCCTCTTCACTTCCCACGTCGGGAGTGGCTTGCGCCCGTTTCGGTAGGTGTCTTCCAACCTACTCCAATTTTGAACTATGCTACCAAGGTATGTGAAATTTCCCAAGATCCCAATGTCATCGCCACACACATGAACAGAGTGTACTGTGTCATATACACATATAGATACATATTATAGATATCGGTAGGAGTTACTTCTCGAACTGAGTTGCCCGCCACTGAAACCACTTTCCTGCAGAAGTACTCGTAGTAAGTGCGGAAACAATCAACTCCTTTAAGAATCGAATTGATCGTGACTTTGCTGCGTCGGAAGTGAACTGAATGCATCCCCGAGTACGTACAGTAATACTTAAATCCTTTCCGCAGGTTAATCATGTGGCTGACGGATTGATTAATTTAAATCATTGAGAGCAGGCAGTCTTTCAATGAGTCAATTGGCTTTCTGCTGCCTGCTCGTCCATGTTTCCATGTTTCCATATTTATCTTATGCATATCTTCCTCCTCCCCCTCCTCCTTCCCCTCCTCTTCTTCTCTTACTCATACTTATCTCGCTTCTCATCTCACTGAAGAGCATTACTCAGAAGGGCCGACGAAAGTATCTGCTCATTTTATAAAACAACCTTTTGCGCCATGCTCATTTCAGGGAAAGAGATTACGGAGGAGGAGGAGGAGGAGAAGTAAAAGGAGGAAGATGAGAGGATGGAAAATTTATTTGTTTTAATGTGGAAGTGTGTGTGTGTGTGTGTGTGTGTGTGTGTGTGTGTGTGTGTGAGAGAGAGAGAGAGAGAGAGAGAGAGAGAGAGAGAGAGAGAGAGAGAGAGAGAGAGAGAGAGAGAGAGAGAGAGAGAGAGAGAGAGAGAGAGAGAGAGAGAAGGAATATTTTTTGTACCAAGTCTCAAAATCTTCCTTAACTTGTATCCCGTTTTTTTTCAAGCTTCCCTCTCACTCTCATCGTCGCTTCGCATTCCCTTCTTTGATCCCCGGTGAAGGACTTACTTTTTATGTCTTCACTCCCCTTTTTTTCCGCTTTTCACATTTTTTTCTCACATCATGGTTCCTGAAGCATATTCTTTTTAGCGTATATTTTTGTTATCCTTTACGCACGCAGGGAACAGTTTCTCGTTAGGTCCGTGGCAGAGGAGCCTTCAAGTGATATGCGCTGCAGGGACTTATGACTCCTAATTATTGAGAAATCCATGTGCACGCACTCACGCACACACGCACGTAGGTGAGCACGCTAGCTCACTCGCTAACAAAGAATTAAATCAACAAAAATATACACCGCTTACTTTTATCACTCCTCGACTTCCTATATCTCAGGAGGTTGATTATTAGTTGGTTTAGAATTCCTTTGACTCAGAGCTCAACCACAAACTCAGGTTCATCATACCTCATCACTTGCACCTCGATTAAATTCCCGTGATTGGCCTGAGCAACAAGGAAAAAATGTAGCGATGTTAGTTTGCACGACTGAGATGATGAAGGAGAGAGAAAAGGAGGAGGAGGAATAGTATAGGAAAGTGACACGAGTTTTGGTGGTGATGAAGGAAAGGGTGAAGACAAAGATGAAATACAATTATTGAAGGAGATAATGAAACCGCTGGAGTCAAAACAGGAGGAGGAGGAGGTCTTGCAACTTTGTCATCTCATTCTTATTGAATCTGAGTACTGCTGGTGTTCTCTCTCTCTCTCTCTCTCTCTCTCTCTCTCTCTCATATCCACATTATTTTTACTCCCTTTATTTTATCCTTCCCCCACCCTTTCCTGTATTTACCTCTTCTTTCCATTCCTCCTTTGTCATCACCTCTATCTTTCGTTTTCCTCTTCCGTGTAATTTCCAGTTTTTCTCTTTCAAACCACCTTCTTTCCCCTTGCCTGCCTCCCTTTCTTTTTTTTTTCCTCAACTCATTTGCATTTTTTTTCTTCCTAATTAACTTTTTATCTTCTCACTTACTTTCTTATCTCTCCCTCCCTATCGTCCCATCCTTGTATGTATGCCTTATATCCATACCCCATCTTTGTCCCGTTTCCCCATTCCAAGTCTCTCTTATTTCTTTCCACTGTTTCCTTTTATTTCTACCGTCTCATTCTTTCTCTCGTTACTCCTTTTCTTTTTTTCCATAATCTTCACTTTCCTTCCTATCACACTGCCCTTCCTTCCAATGCTTTCACTCTATATATACCTTGCTTTCCCTCTCCTTCCCTCTTTATATTTTCTCCCTCTCCTCCCCCCCTCCCTCCCTTCCTAGATTTTTTTTTTCCCTCCGTCAGGGTTTGTTGATCCGCCAGTCTTCCCTTTGGTGTGTACTTTAATGTAATATTTCAATCAGTTGGTGAATCTCTGTCAATCTACCTTTACATAAGAACATAAGAACGTAGGAGTCTGCAAGAGGCCGGTAGGCCTGTACAAGGCAGCTCCTTTGAACCTAAGCTCCCGTGTATCTAACCCCACATAATATCGCTGCCCATGAATTTATCTAATCTATTTTTGAATGTGACAATTGTATTGGCACTCACCACATGACTGCTAAACCTATTCCACTCATCCACCACCCTGTTAGTAAACCAATTTTTGCCTATGTCCCTGTTGAATCTGAATGTATCCAGTTTAAACCAATTACTTCGTGTCCTACCCGGTTCTCTTACCAACAAAACCTTATGAATATCTCCTTTATTAAAGCCCTTCATCCATTTATAAACCTCGATCATGTCTCCACACACCCTTCGCCTTTCTAGAGAATGTAAGGTTAACTGTTTGAGTCTTTCCTCGTACGGCAAGTTTATCAACCCCTGAATCATCTTAGTCATCCTCCTCTGCACCGATTCAAACATTTTGATATCCATTCTATAGTACGGTGACCAGAGCTGAACCGCAGAGTTAAGATGAGGTCTAACTAATGCAAAACATAGTTTGAGGAAGACTTCGGCGCTTCTGTTGCTGACGCTCCTTGAAATAAATCCCAGTACCCTATTAGCTCGATTTGTAGCTTGAATGCATTGTGCCCTTCGACGGAGATCAGAGCTCACTGAGACCCCTAAATCCCTCAGGCACCCAGACCTGCTTATGAGAGTGTCATTTAAGAAATAGTTATGAGAGGGGTTGTTCCTACCTACACTCAGAATACTGCACTTCTCTACATTGAACTCCATCTGCCATTTATCCGCCCAGTCATACAATCTGTTTAGTTCACCCTGGAGAATACTAGCGTTCTGATCCGACTCAATCACTCTACCGATTTTGGTATCATCTGCAGACTTACTGACATCACTACTAATTCCTGCATCTAAGTCATTGATATAAATAATAAACAAAAGTGGACCTAATACCGAACCTTGTGGGACCCCACACGTAACACATCCCCAGTCAGATCTGTTACCATTGATTTTCACTCTTTGCTTCCTATTGCTAAGCCACACCTTGAAGCAGTTCAAAACTTTACCCTCTACTCCGTGAGCCTGTAATTTAATCAACAGTCGTTGGTGAGGAACTTTGTCAAACGCTTTACTAAAATCAAGAAAGATTACATCATAATTTTCATCTCTGTCTACCGCCTCTAATGCTTTATTGTAGAAGGACAAGAGATTGGTGAGGCATGACCATGCTGCGAGCCGTGAATTAAGCTATGTTTCTCTAGATGCTCCCGAATGTTCCTGGCTATTATGGACTCCAGCATCCTGCCTATAACCGATGTTAAGCTAATTGGGCGATAGTTTGAAGCAGCTGACCTGTCCCCCTTTTTGAAAATCGGCGTCACAGTAGCTACTTTCCATAGGCTGGGCACATAACCAGTATTTACCGATATCTTAAAGATGTCGGTTTGTGGGTCACTGAGTACATGACCTAATTCCTTTAATACCCTCGGAAATATCCCGTCTAGTTGGCACCACACAACAGCGGAGCAAAAAGTCAACGTCTTAACCCTAGGAAGGTCAGCGTGGGACTGGATGTGGATTACATGTATCTCTCTTTGTGGCTCTTCACTTTTCATTTATTGGGACGTAAAATCTTAAAAGTTCGTATCAATCCATCTTTCATTTTGTTTATTAATGTAAAGGAGCCAGCTCAAGGGAAAAGGAAAAGACGATATACCAAAGTCCCCTGGCGTCTCTCCCGCAAATAGAGGACCGTCGGAGTAGCCGGAAGAGAGGGTCGGCTTCGGTCGAAGAGTGGTCTTGCCACACTCCCTTCTTGAAAGCGCCAATCCCTCCTACATATGCCTGTTGATCTATGTAGGTACCTTTACCACCACCACCACCACTACGAGTATTAAGGTGGTGGTCTGGAAGAAGGTAAGAGGGAGGAAGGGAAGGAAGAATACAAGAAAGGAAAAGAAGGAAGGGGATGATAATGGAGGGATGCATGGAGGACCGAAGGGAGCAAGGGAAAGTGGATGGGAGGGTGGGAGGCATGGAGAGAGAGAGAGAGAGAGAGAGAGAGAGAGAGAGAGAGAGAGAGAGAGAGAGAGAGAGAGAGAGAGAGAGAGAGAGAGAGAGAGAGACACACTGTGGTTGGGAGGGAGCAAGTAAAAAACGGAACAGAGAAGTGAGGGAGAGTGGAAGGAAAGGAGAAAGCAAAAAGGAAGAGAGAAAGAAAGGGGGGTAGGGGGTGATCCAGGGAACACAAAGGACACAAAGAAAGAACAAACAACAGGAGACCTGCTGGTCCTTACGAGGCTGTTTGTGACAAGCTACACTAACTATCTAATCAAAGGTGGAATATGAAGGACAGCAAAGGCGAAGGCTCCTCCCCACCCCCCCATCCCTCCAGCCAAAGCTGGCAGGAAAGGAAAAAGAACCATGCAGCAGCATGGAAAAACTGCATGGAATTTATGTAGGAAAGAGGAAAGAACTACCATTGTTGCTACCACTAACCGGGCGATATAAACGGAAAAGGGCACCAGTATTCGAAAGAACTTAACGTTATTATGACAATGAATAATATCTTAGCTGCTGGTTGGATTCAAAATACATGTCTAATATATTCTTGAAGGCCGTAACTGTTGTACTATCAACGACATCACAGGGTAGAGAGTTCCAAACATTAACAACTCGATTGAAGAGGAAGTGTTTAGCTTCGTGCGACGAGAATCTTTTACCACTTATCTTCAAATTGTGATTTCTTCTTGTTCTATTTGATCGATCAATTGAAAAGTAATCTTCCGCATTAATATCACTGAATTCTTTAAACATTTTAAACACTTCTATTAGATCGCCTCGCATTCTTCGTTTTGATAGGCTAACAAGGATGAAGGGAAGGAATGAGGGAGGAATGAACTATGAAAGAAGGGAAGGACAGAGCTTTCTCCTTCGCCACCACCACCGTCTCAGCAACCCTAGTCGCCGCCGTCGGTCGGCAATCCTCTTTCAGGCAAATTTGTCGTCGCTTTCATCAGTGTCGCCGCCGTGGCTTCCCCATGAATGTGAAGGCAGAAGGAAGTGCCCGAGGCCAGCATGTTACAACTTCCCGGTCAGTGTGTGTGTGTGTGTGTGTGTGTGTGTGTGTGTGTGTGTGTGTGTGTGTGTGAGCGCAAAATTGCATACTTCAGTGTTTTGTATGTGTTTGGGTGATTATTTTTTTGCCAGTGCGTGTCAATGTTTTTTTCTTGCGGGGCTCTAGTGTTTCTGCATGTTTGCGCGTGTGACGATGCGTGCCTGAGTGCCTGCCAGCGTGCTTTCGTGTATACGTTTGTGTGTGTGTGTGTGTGTGTGTGTGTGTGTGTGAAATGGTCCTTCATTTAACAAGTCTATTTTCCTGGAACACTAACGTCGCTATAAAGTTGGTCCAGCACCCTACACGTATTCCCGACCGTCTTGGAGATCGGCCCAACATTCTAGACCTCTTCCTTACCTCAAACCCTTCTGCTTATTCTGTCAAACTGTTCTCTCCGTTGGGCTCCTCCGATCACAATCTTATTTCTGCATCCTGTCCTATCGCTCCTGTACACCCTCTGGACCCACCGAAGAGGCGATGCTTCTGGAATTTTGCTTCAGCTCGGTGGGACGACCTGAGGATGTACTTTTCCGATTTCCCGTGGAATGATTATTGCTTCCAGGATAGAGACCCCTCTGTGTGTGCTCAGCGCATCACAGAGGTGATTGTCTCTGGAATGGAGGCATACATTCCTCGTTCTTTCTCTACTCCTCACGCTAAAAAGCCTTGGTTTAATCACGCTTGTTCTCGTGCTGTCAATGATAGAGAGGTAGCTCACAAAAGGTACCAGAGCCTTCAAACTAATGCTAATTTTGAACTTTACATTTCTTCTCGAAATCGTGCCAAATCTATTCTCCAACTAACTAAAAATTCTTTCATTAATAGAAAATGTCAAAACCTTGCTTTCTCTAACTCTTCCCGTGACTTCTGGCATCTAGCCAAAAAACATCTCCTCCAACTTCACTTCTTCATCTTTCCCTCCACTCCTCAGTCCTGACGGCAACACTGCCGTCTCACCTATCTCTAAGGCTGAACTCTTCTCTCAAACTTTTTCTAAAAACTCCACTCTGGACGATTCTGGGCATATTCCTCCTACTCATCCCCTCTCTGACTCCTTTATGCCTGTTATAAAGATTCTTCAAAATGATGTTTTCTATGCCCTCTCTGGCCTCAACCCTCAGAAGGCTTATGGACCTGATGAAGTGCCTCCTATTGTCCTTGAAAACTGTGCCTCCGTGCTGTCACCCTGCCTGGTCAAACTCTTTCGCCTCTGCCTGTCAACATCTACCTTTCCTTTTTGCTGGAAGTATGCCTTCATACAGCCTGTACCTAAGAAGGGTGACCGCTCCAATCCCTCAAACTACCGTCCTATAGCTTTACTTTCTTGTCTATCTAAAGCTTTTGAATCAATCCTTAACCGGAAGATTCAAAAGCACCTTTCCACTTCTGACCTTCTATCTGATCGCCAGTATGGGTTCCGCAAGGGGCGTTCTACTGGTGATCTCCTAGCCTTCTTAACTGACTCTTGGTCATCCTCTCTTAGCCGTATCGGTGAAACTTTTGCTATTGCGCTGGATATATCAAAAGCTTTTGATAGGGTCTGGCACAAATCTTTGCTTTCCAAACTACTCTCCTACGGTTTCTATCCTTCTCTCTGTACCTTTATCTCCAGTTTCCTTTCTGACCGTTCTATTTCTGCCGTGGTAGACGGTCACTGTTCTTCCCCTAAATCTATTAACAGTGGTGTCCCACAGGGTTCTGTCCTATCTCCCACTATTTTTCTGTTGTTCATTGATGATCTTCTTTCCAAAACGAACTGTCCTATCCATTCCTACGCAGATGATTCCACTCTGCATTACTCAACTTCTTTTAATAGAAGACCCACCCTTCAGGAACTTAACGACTCAAGGCTGGAGGCTGCAGAACGCTTAGCCTCAGACCTTACTATCATTTCCGATTGGGGCAAGAAGAACCTGGTGTCCTTCAACGCCTCAAAAACACAGTTTCTCCACCTATCCACTCGACACAATCTTCCAAACAACTATCCCCTATTCTTTGACAACACCCAGCTATCACCTTCCTCAACACTAAACATCCTCGGTCTATCCTTAACTCAAAATCTCAACTGGAAACTTCATATCTCATCTCTTACTAAATCAGCTTCCTCGAGGCCGGGCGTTCTGTACCGTCTCCGCCAGTTCTTCTCCCCTGCACAGTTGCTGTCCATATACAGGGGCCTTGTCCGCCCTCGTATGGAGTATGCATCTCATGTGTGGGGGGGCTCCACTCACACAGCTCTTCTGGACAGAGTGGAGGCTAAGGCTCTTCGTCTCATCAGCTCTCCTCCTCATACTGATAGTCTTCTACCTCTTAAATTCCGCCGCAATGTTGCCTCTCTTTCTATCTTCTATCGATATTTCCACGCTGACTGCTCTTCTGAGCTTGCTAACTGCATGCCTCCCCCCCTCCCGCGGCCCCGCTGCACTCGACTTTCTACTCATGCTCATCCTTATACTGTCCAAACCCCTTATGCAAGAGTTAACCAGCATCTTCACTCTTTCATCCCTCACGCTGGTAAACTCTGGAACAATTTTCCTTCATCTGTATTTCCTCCTACCTACGACTTGATATCTTTCAAGAGGAGGGTATCAGGACATCTCTCCTCCCGTATTTGATCTTCCTTTCGGCCACCTCTTTTGTTTCTTTTTTAGGAGCAGCGAGTAGCGGGCTTTTTTTTATTGTTTTCTTTTTTTGTGTGTCCTTGAGCTGCCTCCTTTGTTGTAAAAAAAATAAAAAAATAAAAAATAAATAAAGTGTTCCACGAATCCGCTGACGAATCTCACCGGAGAGCGTTTCCAATTTCTTACGCAATCTCTTAATTTGCATATATATTATGAAAAAAAGTTATCTGGAAAATCAAGCTAAAACATGAGCTTTCCTCCGCTGTCCTCTCATTCTTCCCTTCCCCTGCTTTCCCCTCCTCTTCTGTCATACTTTGTTCCCACTTCAGGATTCACAATAGTAGTAGTAGTAGTTTTAGTAGTAGTAGTGGTAGTAGTAGTAGTAGTAGTAGTAGTAGCAATAATAATAATAATAATAATAATAATAATAATAATAATAATAATAATAACAATACTAATACTAATACTAATACTAATACTAATACTACTACTACTAATAATAATAATAACAGAAAGCCTCATGCAGGCCAAACAAGTCCCGCACCGTGAGTTCCCTCCCTGCCGGGCCACAAGACTGGTAACGTGACGACCAACAACTACAAGCCACCGGAACACTCAAGTTGTCGCCGCCTAGAGACAGATGGCGCCACTCAACGCTCGCCGCCTCGCCTGCTGCTTCACTTAATAACAAACTCAATTTAAAGACACCTAAATTAAAGTCAACAGAGTGTAATTTTCTTGTAAAGGCTTATCATCTCCCAGCTTCCTGCTCCCTTCACCTCCCAATTCCCATGGCCTCTTCTCCCCTCCTGTTACCTTCCTCTCCTCTCTTGTCGCTCTCTCTTCCTCTCGCCTTTCTTTTTCTTTCCTTCACTTTTCTCTTCCTCTCTTTTATATGTTTTCCCTTCCCTATTATCTACTCCTACTTTTCCCTTCCCTTTCTTTAACCTCGTCTTCTATCACAACTTTCATCTTAACTCCTATTACATTCCTTTCCCCTTTTCTTCCCTCATCTAACCTTCCCTTATCATCTCTCTTTCCCCTTTATTCTCCATAGACTGCTACTAAATCTCTTTTCTTAATCATTCTACATATCACGTAAAAAGAAAATAAGATGATAAAAACATCCAGCGGCAAAAAGAAAAGAAAAAGAAAAAAAGGAAACCATATCTGATAAATCCACGGGAGGTAACGAATAGTGCAAAAATATTAATCCGTCACACCTTCCTATTATTACGTTACAGTAACATAATAAAATTAGATATCCTTCTGTATGGTAATAATATAATATGATGTCATGAAAATGACAACGTCAGGCAACTCTATCTGTCCTAAACCTGGTCCTATACCAACTACAAACAATTATTGAACAAGTATGTATCTGGATCCTTGACTGTGCTCAGACTTACAGGCCCTATCAAACTTAAGTAACCTATGGAAACTTTCAAATCACAATGCAGGATATATATATATATATATATATATATATATATATATATATATATATATATATATATATATATATATATATATATATATATATATATATATATATATATATATATATATATATATATATCCTGCGGCGGTGGCCGAGCTGGTAGCGTACTGGGCTCACATTCATCGCGTGATGGACGACGCGGGTTCGAATCCCCACGCTACCACTCGGATTTTTCAGTCACCGCCGAGTGGCTTAAACTACCCACATGCTGTCCTGAAGACCACTCATCAACCCGGACTCTAGAGGAAGCCGTCCAAGCGAATCAAGAACGAGTTTCGGGGGGCAGCATGAGCCAATGCAAGATGGCGCCACTATAAACACTCGCCTGCGCCAGAACGGCTTGGCCGACCATCAGGCCCCACCTGGAAGAAGCCTTGGGCCGACCATCAGGCCCCACCAGGAAAATGCCTACCGGCGCAACAGGCAACGACTTAAAAAATATATATATATATATATATATATATATATATATATATATATATATATATATATATATATATATATATATATATATATATATATATATATATATATATATATATATATATATATATCTATATATATATATATATATATATTAAAAATACAAAAAAAATCAATGATTTATTTTTATTTTTTTGTTTTAAAAAAATCACCAACCCTGTATTCCTCCAAGGTTGAGACATCATGACGGAGTTTAGTCATTCCCAATATACTTTCATTCTCTTCGTGTTTCTTCATCATGCAACTGTTCTTCCTATCTCCTATCATCCTACTTTTTTCACCTCTCTTTCCTTTTATTTCTCTTTCTGCTCCCCCCTCCTCTTTCCTACCTATTCTTAATCTTTTCAGCCATTTATCTTTCCCTTTCTGTTGCTCTTCACTCTTCTTTCCCTCTTCGTGCTCCTCTCCCGTTTTCCTTCTTTCACTTCCTTCCCCTAACCTCAGTTCCTGCTGCTCTTCCCACTCATGTCTTCCTTCACTCTCCCTCCTCCAACCCTAGTATACCATTTGTCCGCATTTTCCATCTCATCCCTTCTTTATCTCTTCTTTCTCTCTCACGTCCTTCACTCGCGTTTCATCGTCTCTTGCCTCCTTTGACTTTTACTGTTACTCTCCATACCTTAATCCGTTGCTACTTTCTCGAAGTCAATTGTTGCTATCTTGCTAATTTCCTACCTTCAACGTTTTACTCGTCCCAACTGTTATTTCTTTTGTATCATTCAATTACACACTCAGGCTTCCTCTCGTTATTTTTTTTTGTCCCTCAGTTATTGTTACTCTCTAATTCAATATTATTGTTACTTTCACGGTTTCACTCTCAGTAACTTCCTGCAGCCAATACGATACAAGTAAGGGTATTCACTGACGTTACTAAAGATAACATTTACAGTGAATATTACTAAACACAATCAAAGTTTCTCGCTGACACACATGTATAGAGAACTTCCGCGAAAGACAAAATAAATAAATAAATAAATAAATAAATAAATGAAAAAAATGTAATGGTTCGCTGTCGCATTTGTCTATACAGTTAGCTATTACTTTTTTTTAAACTTAAACACATACAAAAAACTGGCAGCTCCATCAAATGTTCCAGTAAATGTGTTTCACCTGAGTAGTAAAGTAAATTGAGTTGCGGTAATTAGGAGAGTATCGACCACCCTCCCACCACTCCCACCGACACCCCCGCAGGTACACATCTTACCCAAGGAACTACACACCTGTCAGGAGCACACCATCACCCATCCCCCCCACCCCACGAACACACCATCACCCCTTCCTCCCCACGCCTCCAGCAACACACCATCAGCCCTCCCCTCCAACACACACCCCAGGATCATACCATCACCCCTTCCTCCCCACGCCCCAGGGACACACCATTACCCCTTCCCTCAACCTCGCCTCCAGGAATACACCATCACCCCTTCCTCCCTCCCACTCCCCAAGGAATACACAATCACCCCTTCCCCCATCCTCGCCCACAGGAACACGTCATCACCCCTTCCCCACACCCACACCCCAGGAACACACCATCACCCTTTCACCCACACCCACACCCCAGGAACACACCATCACCCCTTCACGCCACCCACACCCCAGGAACACACCATCACCCTTTCACGCCACCCACACCCCAGGAACGCACCATTACCCATTTCCTTCGAGCTCAGCCCCCAGGAACACACTCTCACCCCTTCCTCCACCCCCAAGCCCCCAGGAACACACCACCACCCACTCCCCCACCCCCACGCACCCCGGAACACACCACCACCCCTTCTCCTCCCCCGCTCCCAGGAACACACCGTCACCCCTTCCCCCCTCCCCAACGCTCCTAGGAACACACCAACACCCCCCACCCCGGGACCACAACACGACGACGCTTGGGACAAAGGGTTTGGCGATGCACTCACGAAAGGATTGTTGGCGGGCCGTGAGTCTCGTGTGTCTCACTGTTGTTTGGAGCATTATTTTTTAATGTCAAATGATCGTGTTTTCGTTTTCTTCAGATGGTGGAAGGTTAACAGCAGCATTTTCAATGACATATCATCCTCTCTCTCTCTCTCTCTCTCTCTCTCTCTCTCTCTCTCTCTCTCTCTCTCTCTCTGAGCCTACAAGAAAATTTGCGCAAAATATCAGATTGGTCAGTAAAAAGGGAAATGCCTTTTAATATAAACAAGTGCCAGATTTTGCAGGCTGGATCGAGAAATATAAAGGACTACGAAATGTGCGGCGTTAAAGTTAAAGGCGTTCACTCGGTCAAAGATCTTGGCGTCACAGTCGCGTCTAATCTCAAGTTTTCCCAGCAGTGCAACGAGTCCGTTAAAAAAGCAAACTGGATGATCGGTTTGATTAAGATAATTTTTTCATTCAAGAATAAAGATATTATACTACCTTTGTATAATACTTTCGTCAGAACTCATTTGGAGTATGCCGTGCAGTTTTGGTCTCCCCACCATGCGAAAGACATTGCTAAATTAGGTGTTCAGCGTAGAGCAACCAAGAAGATTCCTTCATTACGAAACAAACCCTACGAGGAAAGGCTGTCACATCTAAACCTGTTTTCTCTTGAAAAACGCCGCCTCAGAGGAAAACTGATCGAGTGCTTTAAAATAATTAACGGTTTTACCAACGTGGATCCAACCAGGCTGTTTGTGATGAATGATTCGACGCGAACGAGAAATAATGGCGCTAAACTCATATGTAGACAAGTTCATTCAGATTGCACAAAATTCTTCTTCACTAATGCTGTCGTTCGAGATTGGAACAGATTACCACCATCAGTGGTGCAGTGTAACTCGATTGCATCGTTTAAAAATAATCTTGACCGCTATCTTCTCCATCTAAATGTTCACTAGGTCAGTTTCAACGCCATGAAGGCAGCATGACAACTGTTACTTAGGTTTAGGACAGACCACCTTGTTTGGGCCTTAGGGCCTGTGTGGTCTGGTTATCTATGTAATTCTCTGTAATTATCTCTCTCTCTCTCTCTCTCTTTACAGCCTCTCCCAAGGGTAACATCTAGTTCTCCATGGCTTCTCTCCTCTCTCTCACTCTCGTTTCGTTCTCCATCAACAAGACCGTTTACTAGGCAGCCGTGGCTGTTTGACTGACTGGCTGCGTGAATACTGTTGCTGTGCGGCTGGACTGGCTGTATAAAGACTTCCTTAGCAGTCGTGGCTGTGTAGCTGACAGGCTGAGTGAGAACTATTATTAGCAGCCGTGACGGTGAGGCTGACAGGCTGCGCGAAAAATATAAATAGGCAGCCGCGACGGTGAGGCTGACAGGCTGTGCGAAAAATATAAATAGGCAGTCGTGTGGGTGTGGCTGACAGGCTGTGAAAAGTTTTATTAGAAGCCGTGACGGTGAGGCTGACAAGCTGTGAAAAGTTTTATTAGAAGCCGTGACGGTAAAGCTGACAGGCTGTGAAAAGTTTTATTAGAAGCCGTAACGGTGAGGCTGAGAGGCTGTGAAAAGTTTTATTAGAAGCCGTGACGGTGAGACTAACAGGCTGTGAAAAGTTTTATTAGAAGCCGTGACGGTGAGGCTGACAGGGTGTGAAAAGCTTTATTAGAAGCCGTGACGGCGAGGCTGACAGACTGTGAAAAGTTTTATTAGAAGACGTGACGGTGAGGCTGACAGCCTGAGGATTTACGCTGTATGGCTGACTGGCTATGTAAGTGATGATAAGGATGTTAAGGATGTTGACTATGATGCACCTGTTGAGCCTGACTGTCCTTGCCTGTTTGTGGACGACATTATTCCCTCCCGTGTCTGTGCTGACCTGACCCTGTTGGCTTGTTAGGGGACTGCACGGCTTAATATTGTAATTGCTACACGCCTACACCGCTGATGACAACGCTGGGTTATTAATGAGAATCGTATGCATTGGTGAACACCGCTCATACTTTTGTTAGGGAGTGGCCGATTGGAGCTTCCTCTCAATTACCTTCTGCGCTTGGAGACCAAAACTTGTACGCGAGTAGCGGTGAGTGGGATGCGGAGGGCTGCTAATTGTAGTCGGGGTTGTGATTGTACTGGTGATCGTGGTGGTTGTAGTAGTAATAGTAGTGGTGCTAGTAGAAGTAGTAGTAGTAGTAGTAGTAGTAGTAGCAGAAGTAGTAGGAGTAGTAGGAGCAGTAGTAGTAGTAGTAGTAGTAGTAGTAGTAGTAGTAGTAGTAGTAGCAGTAGTAGAAAAAGCAGCAGCAGCAGCAGTAGTAGTAGTAGTAGTAGTAGTAGTAGTAGTAGTAGTAGTAGTAGTAGTAGTGGTAGTAACAGTAGTAGCTGTAGTAATAGTAGTAGCAGTAATAGTAGTAGTAGTAGTAGAAGTAATACGTTGCAGTAGTAGTAGTAGTAGTAGTATAAGTAATAAGTTACAGTAGTAGTAGTAGTAGTAATGGTAGTAGTGATAGTAGCTATAGGAATAGTATAGTAGTAATGGTAGTGGTAGTGGTGGCAGCAGCAGCAGAAGTAGTAGTAGTGGTAGACGTAGTGTTAGTCGTAGAAGTAGTCGTAGTAGTAGTCTTAGTAGTGGTAGTAGTACGAACAGCATTTTTGTTGTTGTGGTGCTGATAAGAGTGTTGATGGGTATAGGAGATGGAAAAGAAGCAGGCGTAAAAGGAAAAAGATGAGGAGGAAAGGAAAGGAAGAAAAGGAAGAGGGGGAGTAATGACGATGGTGATGATAATGATGATGACTATGGTAGTAGTAGTGGAAGTGGTATTGATGATGACAATAATGATAATGATATAATAATAGTTACAATAATAAAAAAAATCGACCCAATAATTTTTTCATCATATACATAATCCTGAAAACCGCTTTGACGAACCTGTGAGCACGTTGCCAACTATTACGGTAATTTCTTTACGCGTCATTTTTCTCATCACGTATTGCCTTTCATAGCTCTTTATCACTCTTCATCGCCGGCCATTATCTTTCACGGCTGCTATTACCTCACTTCGTCACGCAGGAATGCTTGCTGCCATATTTCGTCGTCTCGCAAGACAACCGCGCGTGCTGATTAACTAATATTTGTTGCGATCTCCAACGGTAATCCGCGATGGCCAAAATCTGATCATCATCGTGAAGATCGTTGCGAACAATCACGAGTGAAGGCGATGGGAATGATAGGAAATTGGTCATTCGTTTTTCCAGCAATACCATCACGGTTCTTTGAAAACGGCAGCGACACTAAATCGATGGTCCAACGGTTACCTGCGATGGGCCAAGATGGGCAGCGACATTCCAATGGCATGATGGGCACGAATGTCCGCATATGTTGGCAATTCGATCATCCCTCTGTTCTTAGGAACTGTCACACAGCAACGTGAGGCGGCGGAAACGATGTCCCCGTGGTGGTTTGAGATTGTCGTTGTGGCATTTAAACACCTATGCACCGAGTGCATGCGAACTACAAAAAGGGCCTGTCCCCAGTCATCAACACGCCTGCTGAAGAAGCAGCACCATGACCTCGAACCTCAGCGATGAAGGGATTAAAAAGTCTTATGAATTTACTCCAAAGACATAGCAGGGCTAGAACAAGAGCCTAAAACTGATGCACCTGATGGTACTTGCATGCCGAAAATGGATTTGGGTGAAGACCTGGCTGACAAGGTGCGCGCAACTTGGGCACTATAACACCCTCATGATGGAACTGACAGAAGATACAGTGCTATGCAAGAATTTTCAGAGGATTGATGAAGCACTCTCCGATGAGCATGAAGAACGTGTCGGCCCCAGGACTGAGAAAAAATGCACCTTTTGAAGGGAGCCCATTGAGCCAGACTACGTTTGCCAATAACATTCTGCGTCCTTGCAACAGGAGACTCAGGACTACAGGAGCATCTCATATTACTTCCGTGTTGTGAACAGCATCCATTTCATCGTGCCTGAAACCTGTGAATCCATTGTTCAAGATTATGGACCTGAAGTGATGAAGTTCCGGAGAATGCCAGCAACTATCTCCACTCTCCGCTGGAACATCCCAGTGGTACGCGCGTGCGACAGTGCTACTTCTCAAGCCTCCACAACGGCTGTTTTTCCTCTGGGATTTTTCTTGACACATGTGCGGTTCCTTGTGTAGGGTTAAGAATTATTACGAACTCTTGATATACTGACACGATGGACTTGCGACATCGACGAGATCTTCCTGAGGTACGCTGCGGTAAGTTACGATGGAACTCGCTCGATGGGGAGCGACCTTTTTGAGCTGTTAAAAAAAATTTCCACGCACCGGCGCCTCTGAGAAACTTGGCAACGCCACTGAAACTCATCGAGATGCACCTGCGGATGTTGGGGAGTGTCTGAGAATACAAAGGCGGTTGTCTACGATAGCCGCCATTTTGAAGAGTCTAAACACTTCGCAGACGATCGTTTCATCATGATTGTGAATATGTTAACGCGCCTTTACTATCCCTTCCCTTTCTTCAGTTCTGGTTTACGAACCTTACCTCTCGCCATCACTACACCAGCTGTCGTTACTTCATTTAAGCACACACCATGAAAATGCTTCACTTCTCTATATTTAAGACTTTATGCCCCAATTTACTCTCTCTCTCTCTCTCTCTCTCTCTCTCTCTCTCTCTCTCTCTCTCTCTCTCTCTCTCTCTCATTGCCCTTGTTTATGTCTCCGTCTATTGGCCAAAGTCCCAATAAGTCATTGTCCATAACTCATTGTGGCGCCTCGAAAACACGACGAAACGAACGCCTCACTCAAAGGCCGGGAAACACACTCACTGGTACACAGACAGACTGACAGACAGGCAGGCAGACAAAGAGACAGACAGGCAGAATTGTTGGCATAGAGACAAAGACTGGTAAATCCGAAACAGCTACCACCACCACTACCATTAACATCACCTCCACCACCGTCATCATCATTACCAAGATCATAATAACTACCACCACCACCATCACCACCCCCGCCTCCTCCACCAACATCCACCAACAACAACCGCATAACCATTCCGACCTTCACCACCACCACCACATCATCATAACAGCTCCACATGTTGCTTCTGGGTGTTGCAATCAGGTAGGAAAGAAAGTTAACATTTTTTTTTGTCAGAGAGAGAGAGAGAGAGAGAGAGAGAGAGAGAGAGAGAGAGAGAGAGAGAGAGAGAGAGAGAGAGAGAGAGAGAGAGAGAGAGAGAGAGAGAGAGTTGCTTCTGGATGTTGCAATCAGGCAGGAAACAAAGTGAACATCTTTTTCTGTCAGAGAGAGAGAGAGAGAGAGAGAGAGAGAGAGAGAGAGAGAGAGAGAGAGAGAGAGAGAGAGAGAGAGAGAGAGAGAGAGAGAGAGAGAGAGAGAGAGAGAGATTTCGCCCAACTGACTTTTCTTAACTATCTTTTCAAAGTATTAAATGTGAAGTCGAGGAACAACAAGGGAATGGAAGACAAAGATTTAAGGGTTAATCAGATGAAGCCAGCGGGGAGGAGCTGCCTCTGTTCACGGTGGTAGGTGAAGAAGGGAGGAAGGAGAGATAGAGGGGAAGGAGCGATGAAGGGTAAGAAAGCGTTAATGAGATGAAGGGAGTGTAGGAAACGGGGAAGGGGGACAGTGGGAAGAAAAAAACGAAGGAAGGGAATATGGGAAAATGAGGAATGGATGGAAGAAGACTGAGGGAAAAAGAATGGAAAAGTGGAAGAAAAGTTGCGTGGAAGAGTGGAATGGGACGGTGGGAGGAAGAATTGAAGGGAGTGGGAGGGGGAAGGAGTGAGGGATAAAGAGTGAGAATAAGAAAAGAAGTGAACATAGATATGAGAAACAAATGTGAAAGGTGAGGTGGAAAGCTTGGAAGGAGGGGTGAGCGTGGTGGAAGGAGGACAGAGAAATCGAAAAACAAAATACCGAAGATTTAAAATGGCAGAAGACGTGATAGGAAGAGGAGAGAAAAGATCGGTGAACTTGAAAAAAAATGCAAGAAACAGATGCAAACAGCAGGCACGAGGACAAAATCTTGCCCTTGAGTCCATTAAACAAACAGAAAAAGCGATTCAATACGTTGGTAATATATCGAGCCAAAAAACACAAGAGAAGTGAAAGGCCGAGAAATACAACACATAACAGCGTAATCTCGTATAACCTAATAAGAATGACAAAACAAAAAATGTACATCAAATTTAAACCAAAACACACACACACACACACACACACACACACACACACACACACTCCACACACACACTGCCGCTGGTCTGTTTGCCAAATGTCATCAGATAATGCTCGTAAAATTTGTTTTATGTACGTGGAAAGAGGAAGACTGAATAAAGTAAACTTGGTCCCCTATTAAAGATAACGTAAAGCTGGTGACATCCGCTGTAGCTGCACGTTACTCCTGGACCCTTTATGTTGACAGACCGATAAGCCGTGTAGCAACTGAGATATTGTTGTAATTTTTAAAGTGAAGGATCAGTGGCAGTGCAACTAAGGTGACTATCTATTGAGACTAACCCTCAGTCTTAACCAAAGAGAACAAATTAAAAATATTGAAAGCAGAAAATAAATAGTAATGGTGCAAAATGGGGCAGGAGAAGAATTCTAGAGAGGAGGCAGTGAAGAACGAAGATACAAGTAGGAGGCATGAACAGGAAGGGAAAAACCAGAGAAAGGGCATATACTTGAGGGCAGAAAAGGGAAATCAAAGAAACACGAAGAAATCCTCCATCAGCGGGTCTCCACTTTTTCTCCGTCATCACCAGAACGTCTTTGTTTTTCTTCTCACCTGGCGTGCCCCGCCATTTGCATGTAGATTGTTCGCCATCACGATCACCAAAACAGAATCACCATCACTTCCACCACCGCCATCACCACATCATCAGAATAGCAGAAGCACAGACAACAAACACCGTCATAACCTCCTCCGTCACCCCCGCCAACATGACACCAACACAGCAACACAAAACACTACCCCCACAACCACCACCCACTGCACCAGCCCTGCCACTACCACTACTGTTACAGTGCTACAAACATTACAGTTATCGTTCCCCCATCAACACCTCAACTACCACAATTACTTTTCCCTCACCACCACCACCCCTACAACCATTACTGTCACCTCTAGTAGCGCTAATTTAACCTAATTATCACCAACATTATCACCATTCAGCCCTACCGACCATCAATCTAACTAACGACCATCGCCACCACCACACCCTCCTCCTCCTTCTCCTCTTTCTCCTCAACACTAGGAAATTGGAAGGGGATAAAATAAAGAAAATTTAAAAGAAAATGAGATAGGTCATGGGAGGAAACAGACCCATAAAAGGCTGAAAAGGAAAAAGAGGAAAGGAAGGGAAGATAAAGGAAAGATAAAGGAGGGAAGGGAAACGAAGAGAAGGAAAGGACAAGGGAAGAATTGCCTCCTCCCGTGCTAACTCGTTCACATAATTTAATGAGTCAAATTTGGCTGCCCGAGTTACAATCATCATCATCATCATTCTGCATCTTAACACCTTCCCGGAAGCAGTAAACAGTCGCATTCCAGGAATCGAGGGAAATAAAGCGAGTAATACAAGAACGTAATGAAGCAAAACAACAGCGAAGTAACAGAGGTAATAAGAAAGGGGCAGCTGTCAGTGGCGGTAAACAAGAAACACAAAAGAAGAAAGAAGGAGTGGCGAGTGAAAAGGCTAAAAAAAAAAAAAAAAAAAAAAGAGGAAAAAAGATTAACTGACGGTGATCCAAGATCATATTCTTATTATTACTCTTGTTATTTTTCCTCCGGCTCAGGCGGTCATCACTGCGCACTACCGACCAATCAGCGCACAGCACCCTTGTATAAAAGGACCCAATGACCACAGTGTCATCACTTCACCCGAAAATGATCCAAGGAATGTATCGAAACGTCGTGAACGGCATCCTTACTTTTGAACAGCTCTTAGGAGCTCTTGCCGCTCAAGCAAGAAATTTAACTAGACAAATAAAAAACGCTCAGCAGCAACTAAATAATGGTGATATTACAGCAGCGTTCAATTTCGTCTGTCTAAAAGACAATTTACCTCCTGGCTACACCAATATATATATATATATATATATATATATATATATATATATATATATATATATATATATATATATATATATATATATATATATATATATATATATATATTGGTATGAAGGTGGTACACGTTAGTGACACACACACACATACACACACGCGCGCGCGTGTTTGGAACAGAGAAAAAATAAGATGCTAGTTTAATGAAGATTAATTCATCTCACCTAAATATTCATTCGTGTAATATGCTTTTATTAAGGATACACAAATACTCTCTCTCTCTCTCTCTCTCTCTCTCTCTCTCTCTCTCTCTCTCTCTCTCCGTTGGTCTCATTAACCTCGTTTATGACTCCCTCTGGTGGCCTAAGTTCCCTGTAAGTCATTGTAGCGCTTCGAAAACACGACGAAACGAGCTCCTCATTCAAAGGCCGGAGAACACCTTTATATTATGCACAGACAGATTGACAGGCATGGACACAGACAAAGAGGCAGACGGGCAGCATTGTTGGTATATACATAAAGACTAGCAAATCCACCACGGCCATCACCACCATTAACACCACCGCCATCATAATTTCCAAGATCATAATAATCACCACCCCAACCACCACCACCAGCCCCGCCTCCTCTACCAACATCCTACTACAACCGGCCCAACCACCACTCCGATCCGTAACACCACCTCGACTATCACCACCAGCACGCCCCTACCAACTCCACATGTTGCTTCCGGATGTTGCAATCAGGCAGGAAAGAAAGTGGGCATCTTTCTCTGTCAGAGAGAGAGAGAGAGAGAGAGAGAGAGAGAGAGAGAGAGAGAGAGAGAGAGAGAGGGCGGAGGGTGAGTATTTGTGTATCCTGAATAAAAGCATATTACATGAATGAATATTTAAGTGAGATATATTAATCTTCATTAATCTAGCATCTTATTTTTTTTCTGTTCCAAACACACACACACACACACACACACACACACACACACACACACACACACACACTGTCATTTCAGCTCAGATGATAAGCCACGTGAAGCATAAATACTAGTGGCTTTAATTACTGTTGGCTGAGGAGGTCGTTTCAGTTCGTGTTGGGGAAGCGTGTCGGCGTGTGCAGACGTTTTATGTTAATTCCATTCAATTTAAATGTTTATATTTACATGTTTGTTGTAAATAGAAATTCTGTTACTATTAACTTTAAATTTCAATGTTTTTTTTCCCAAGTTTCACACACTAATACCTCAAGTCCCTTCTACTTTAATTTCTCTTTTTGAGCATTTCAATATACGGCTTAGAGAGAAAGACACCCGAGCGCGCTGGTGCTACACACCCTAAGTGCTACACACCCAAGTGAAAATTAGAGGCGTTCTGGCCCTTGAAAAAGAATGCCATATTATCTGGAAAGCATACTTTGGTACAGAAAAGTGGGTCTACTATAAATAAATAAAAATTGCTTATTCCAGTGTAATTCAAAACAAAGTTATGAATATTGAGAACATTATTCTTCAATAATCTTTGATACAGATGCGGTATTATGATAAATGAAATTATGAAACTTCGGTTGCACAGCAGCCTGAATCTACATGTTCGTTGTTTTTAGTCTACAGAAACTTCTGTACTATCAGTTTTAGGCATTTGATACAAGAAAGCAATTAATAAATCACGAACACAGACTTTACTTGTTCATTACATATGTATTTATACCGTGGACGAAGATTTATACGACTTGGCATTCCAAACCAAAACAAACCTCCTCCTACTTCTTCTTTTGACCTGTATCGCTTTTCATCGGCTCATCACCATCACTTCTTATGGTACTAACTCCCCTCTCTGCCTCTCGCAGTTGCTACATTCTACAATTAGGTGTTCCACTGTTTCTTTCTCCCCAGTGTCCAAGACAGCTACAGCCCTTTGTGTTGGTAAGTCTTGGTGAGAGTGAGTTTGGCTCCTCAACGGCTCCTTTCGGTACTGTGCGGGTTTCGGCCTTTTAAATATCTTTTTACCCCGAGTTCTGCTGACTAGATTATGATCGGTACTTTCCAGATTAAAAATTAGTCTTCGTGGAATCTATTAGAAAAATGGTTCAAGCTATACATGCGGCAGGAGATTAGAAACAAAATGCAAGATTAGTGTAAGCTTAGGTGCGAGTATTTACCTTGTAATAACTGAATGGTAGAGTGTTTCTCACCACTTCACCTGAAAAATGTTAGCATAAACACTTGGGATCAATGTCTTGTAGACTATAGGCACAGTGCATCATGATTTATCACGTGAGAGATTTTAAAGTGTGCGAGTCCTCATAGTTTCAACAGGAGTTGACTCAGTTTTAGTTAAAGTAGCTAGCGATCACTGGTAATTCTGGGGGGCCAGAACGCCTCTAATTGACACTTATGGCAGTGTAAATTATTTTCTTTCATTTTTTTCATTTTTTTGTAGGTAATACTAAGGGTTTTAGTGTAACTGCACAAATAATTTTGTTTCCCACACAGGCTCTTATATTAGCTGCACACAAAACGTGTAACTTGGAGCCTCTCTTTTGTAAATATATTATATGTTTAAATAAAATAAGAGAGAGAGAGAGAGAGAGAGAGAGAGAGAGAGAGAGAGAGAGAGAGAGAGAGAGAGAGAGAGAGAGAGAGAGAGAGAGAGAGAGAGAGAGAGAGAGAACGGTGAAATGCATAAAGCCATAAAGTAAACTCATTCCTTATGCATGCATACACATACGCCAACAATAACACACACACACACACACACACACACACACACACACGTAGATTCATAATTATTTTCTTTCCCATAACGAGCGTCAATTTATATAATATATATATATATATATATATATATATATATATATATATATATATATATATATATATATATATATATATATATATATATATATATATATATATCTATATATATATTCGTAAAGCATGTAATAATTTTTCGGTCATATAACCTAAGGACATTTATTTGTTTTTTCGCCTCTGATTTTCATTGGTATATAACCCTTTTACATCAGTTATCCTCATCCCCACCGCTATGGAAGGAGAATATTACTGAGAAAAAGGGATGACAGGCAAACAAGTAGAGACGAGATGGGGACGCGGAACTTCGGTAAAATAAAAAAAAGGCAGAGAAACTTGGAGGAAGAATACAAGGAGAGGGCATGACGTCACATAAGTGAAGCAGACTTGGCCTTGGCTTTGCTCCGCCCCTCCCCGCCGAGGCCCTCAATTCTACCCAAAACATTGCCCGGGTGGCCGGACGCGCGACAACCACACACCTCAACATTAGGCTTCTTGCCGGCTTGCTCTGGTTTGATTGCACCCACAGAGGCGAGGATTGCAGCAAAACGTTTCATCGGTAAGCCAAAATGATATTTGTGGTGAAACATTATATAGGAGGCGAGAAAACTCATCATCATTTCATCGACGCCTGCTCCTAGGAGCTCCCACCAGGGGATGGCCACGGCAAAAGAGTTTCCATCTCTCTCTATCTAGACACTCTCTCCTTGCCTGCTCAAAGTTTCTCAAGTATCTTTCACCCCTCTCCCTAACGTACTCCTGCACCCTATCTCTCCATTTCACTGGAGGTCGTCCTCTATCTCACTCACATACACCCTTCTGGTCATCTCACTCTCCTCCATTCACTCCATGGGGCCAAACCACTTTAAAGTATGTCGCTTCACTTCTTCCACCACTCCACACTTCTGCCCTTCACCCACGTGACACATTCCAAAACGCTCATACACACTTTCATTACTCATTCCATCCATTCTACTCACACCACATGCACTCCTCAAATAACTCATTTCCACTCCCTGCACTCTAGACCTCTGATTTCCAATCCAGGCCCATGTTTCACTTGCATATGTGAGGGTTGGTACTATTATTGTATTTCGTAAATCCCTCTTTACCTCCATGCTCACACTTCTACCATTCATGATTCATCCCAAAGACCCTACCACCCTTCTTCCTTGCAATGCCCTTTTTCTTTCTCTCTCTCTCTCTCTCTCTCTCTCTCTCTCTCTCTCTCCGTACCACCATGCTTACACATAACTGATCCAAGGTACTTAAACTCATTGACCTCCATTTCTTCACCATTCAAAATTATTTTTCATTCTTTTTCACATTCAATTCCCACTCTATATGGGTATACAAAATCTACAAACTCACTTCTACTCCGCTCACAAACCATCACTTTACTTTTGTTGACATTTACTTTCAGCTTTCTCCTTTTACAGACACTATAAAAACACTGGCCAAATTTTGTAAGTCACTTTCACTTTCTGCAATGAGCACTGTGTCATCAGCAAACAGGATTGATTTCATCACTCACTTCCTTCCCTCAGCGTACATTTGTACTCCAACTTCCCCAACTCTGCCCTTCCCTTCATTTCTTTCATGACACCATCCATATAAATATTGAACAACCACGGTGACATGACACACCCCTGCCTTAATCCCACCTCTATCTTAAAATGTTCACTTGTTTCTCCACTAATTTTGACACATGCAGATGCATCCTCATAAAGACTTTATTGCACTAAACAGTTTTCCTCCAACATCATATATCTTTAAAACATCCCACAATGCAATGCAATCGACTCTGTCATAAGCTTTTTCTAAGTCCATCAAGCAGCGTTTAGTGTATTTTCTTTGCTATTATGTTTTTTGCTACCATCCTTGAAGGAAAATATCTAATCCATACATCCCTTTCCCTTCCTGAAGCCTCCTTGTTCTTCACTAATTTTCTCTTCTGTAAGTCTTTGTACCTCTCTATTATGACTTTTCCATATACCCTTCCGGGTATACTCAGGAGACTTATACCCCTATAGCTCCCAACTGAGCTTGAAAAAGAGCGACACAAAAAAATGCGAATGATTCCTTGGTGAAAATTTCAAGGAAATCATCAGTAATTCATCTCCCATAGCTTTTACACACAAACAGGTCACATTACAGGAATGTAGAGGTCTTTGGATATTATCAGAGGTACAATGGACACAGTAATATTGCAAAACATGTAAAATAAGAGTGTAAGCCTGGGTAAGTTACCGAGTTGATTCAACCCAGTTGTTTTTTTTATTTTTTATAAAATCAGATTTTATTTAAATCGATTTTTTTCAAATGAATATAATTAAAGGAATGTAAACCTCAGTATTATCTACATTAGTTTCAAACACTTATTGGAGTGTTCTTGAATCATATTATATCATCATAAGTAACCAGGCTGGCTGTTTGAGCCAGTCCCACGACTGACCAGCAGCAGCCAGCCAGCCACTGTCCAGCACCACACAACTCTGTCTAGTCATGTCATGTTTTGGACACGTCCTGACTGAAACTGCACAAAAAAATGACAGCAGCTTCAAATGAAAGTATCAGAGAAGGCTGTGGATGATCCATCCATGTATGTATGTATGTGAAGTGATTCTATGAAAAATAGGGGTATAAGTTTCAAATATTTCCTTTACTGCCACTTCCAATATTTGGTGATTTTTGTCCTTTTTAATAGCTTTTCTTTAATTCACTTGAGTGTTTGGAGGGGCCCAAGACTACCCACATGCTGTCCTGATGATTTGCCTATCAACCCGGACTCCAGCGAAACTCTCTAAAGAGGATCAAGTTAAGTTCGGGAGGGGGGAGGGATTAGTAAAGCAAAATAGCGGCAATATAAAACAGTTGCCTGCTCCACTAATTATCTGGGGCCAACCAAAAGAGTAAAGATGAGGGCATATGCTGTAGCTGAGCGTGGCCGCACTGCTCATTAAGCATCTATTACAGCCATTGTCAACAAGATGAGAAAGCAATTACAACAAGCAGATTTACTGAAGTTGCTAACCCATGGTTGCACTGCACATATTCAAAATGTTTTGGCTCATGATTTGGAAATTGGTAACATAGAAGAACATATGGTTCGCGTTGTAAAATACTTTTGAAACTATCACTCTGCCTCAGCAAGATACCGTCAAAGAGGCGATGAACGTCTTGTTCTCGTGACATGACGGACCATGTGTGGCTGACTGAAGATATATATATATATATATATATATATATATATATATATATATATATATATATATATATATATATATATATATATATATATATATATATATATATCAGCTCAGGAAAATTTGTAAAGTTGACGGGGAAAATATTGATATTAAACTTGGAGAGTGTTTTCTTTGTTTATTTTCCCATTCTATATTGTTGCCCTGCTATAAGATCAAGATTTAAATCAATGAAAAAAAAATCAAATAATATAAATCTTAATTTAAATCAATGATTTAAAAAAAATCATTTAATTTAAATCTTGATTTAAATCAGTGCTTTAAATCAACTTATTTTAATTAAAACAACCCTGATTCAATCCACGATCACTCATTTGCCTGACGTTAATTATCATTCTTATTCTTTCATTCTCATTCTCTCTCATTCTTATTCTCTCTCTCTCTCTCTCTCTCTCTCTCTCTCTCTCTCATTATATCTTTCATTATCATTCTCATTACCTCACTCTTATTCTCATTATCATTCCCCCTCATTTTCAACCTCTCATTCTCATTATCATTCATCTTTATTATCTCTCTCTCTCTCTCTCTCATTTTCATATTCTCTCCTCATTCTCTCATTCTTATTCTCACTCATTCTCATTCTCTCTCATTCTTATTTTTATTCCATCTCTCATTCTCATTCTCTCTCTCTCATTCTCATTCTCCCTCATTCTTATTATCTCATTCATATTCTCTCGCTCATTCTCATTACCTCTCTCTCATTCTCATTCGATATCTCATTCTCAGTCTTATTATCATTATCATCCTCCCTCATTTTCATTCTCTCTCTCTCTCTCTCTCTCTCTCTCTCTCTCTCTCTCTCTCTCTCTCTCTCTCTCTCTTACAGGGGTTAGCTTCAGATTATTAGAGATTAGAAGACAAGAGCAGAATTATATATTACTAAAAATTATACTAGTTTCGAGATGAACTATGAAGAAGAAATCGATAGAGAAAACAAAGGAAAAAAAAAAGACTGGAATTACAATGCATAGATAAATAATTGAAAGTCGTTAAGAGGAAAGAGAATGGGAGGAAGAGGAGGAGGAGAAGGAGGATTACAAGAAAACATTTAGAATATATAAATGTAAATAGACAAACAAGGACATATGTAATATTGAAGAAAAAAAACGCAAAAAAAATATGACACAAAACAAAGATAAAAGAAAGAGAAACATTTAGAGAGTAAGAAAACAAGGGAAAAAGTTTCGTTTAGTCGGCGCAACATATGTGTTCATATGCCGGAGAAAACAAGGGACAAAGAAAACAAGTCCATTAGGCAAGAGGAGGTAAGAAGAACAGGGGGAAAGAAGGGGGGAGAGATTACATGAGCTTCAGGTAAACAATAGTGGATGAGAGTGAGGGTGTAATGTGATCCCTACAGCCTGGCAGGTAGAGGCATTAATTAACGACTCAGGTATACACACCGTCAAGGAGTTGAGAGAGAGAGAGAGAGAGAGAGAGAGAGAGAGAGAGAGAGAGAGAGAGAGAGAGAGAGAGAGAGAGAGAGAGAGAGAGAGAGAGAATTAGAGGAAGTTTATATTAGTGATCATGTAACACAAAGAGATGGAAGACAAAGTCGGGCTCGCAGCACTGTAACAGAACACGCGGCTAGACTCGCTCAACAGAAACAAAACATAAGACCTAACAACACAAGAATAAAACACAAGCTACACATGAAGGGAACACAAAATTAGGATTACAACCCAGAGACGGAACACAAATAAATGCTCGCAACACAGGATTAATGGAAATGAAGTCCAGACTCGCAGCGCAGGGATCAAACTCAAGGTCAGGATGGGAAAACATAAACATGAAACACATGCGCAGGGTCACAGCAGGCAGGAACATTATGCAAGGGTCGCAACACAAAGTTAGCCTTGCAACATAAAACTAAACTTGCAACACAGATGGAACACAAGGTCTGCCTCGAAACATAGATTAAGTACCGTAGTAGTAGTAGTAGTAATAATAATAGTAATAATAATCAAGCTTGCAATACAGATGGAACACAAGGTCTGGCTCGAAACGTAGATTAAGTAGTAGGTAGTAGAAGGAATAATACTAATACTACTAATAATAATAATTATTATAATAATCGTAACAGTCGTAGCTGAAGAGCTGAAAATGTCAAATCGATATACGATCCAACCGATTTTGAATTATGCACAATGCATATTAAATCAACTCGTAAATCGGCTTTCGTGCTCTCTGGTGAATATATCACGATTCCTGGTATATGTTTCAGTAATTTATAACGAATACTGTGGTGACCAATATCACTTACTCGTAAATAGGTTTTAAACGTACTCCCCACCAACTATATTTTTAAGTAAGAAAACTCAAGACGAAGAATAGACATAGAAAAATAATAGTCAACGAATTTGGTAAACGCATATGTTAATAATAATGATGAAAACATCACTTGCTTTATCACTTATGTAATAAGATCAGGTAGGTAGATGACTAGCAACATAATTATTAGCGGATACATTTCAACATTTAAAATATTAACAACAAAGTCTGCCGTGACAGAGCCATAATAACGCGGACAAAACGTTCCACCCGAAGTCTATATAGAGTACCAAGTCAAGTCACTCTGCCTTCAAAACTGCGACCAGCACGCCCTGGGGGCGGTTTGGGGCAGAGCAGCGGGATGACGTCACTTGAAGCCAGTTCACGGGTGACTAAAGTTGCGGCCGTGTGTGCACTTTGGATGTGCATTCTCGTCTTCTTTCATCGCGCATTCAGGCAAGTAACTGACGAAAAAACATGCCATTTTTTATTGTGCTTTGCGTGACTGTAATTCCAATGCCTACAAACGGCGGTGAGGGGTGTGAGAGGGGTCATGTTGAAGTGATTGATTTAAATTAGTCCGCCTCTCTTCATTTTCTCTAAATCCCTGTTTCTACATTCTCTAGTTTGGCTCCAAGCAACGTCACACATAAGCCACGCCTCTGTCGTGTCTCCTCCCACAAAGCTGTGTATGACTTGACTTGGTATGTATAGACTTTGGTTCCACCTTTCATTTCTTTTACTGCTCATCACTGCACCGTGACCGAGCCCCGCAATCATTAGGCGAATCCCGCGACTAGCCTAGGGTCAGACTTTTTGACACGCTGCACCCACGGCGGCGATTGGTGATGATTGCTGGTAGATGGGCAGGTGGAGGGGCAGGAGGGGGTGTGAGGTGGAGGGATGGGAGGAGGGGAGGGGAGATAGTAGGGGGAGAAAGGGGGGTGGAGGGGTGGGAGGGGAGGTTGTCAGGTGGAGAGAGGGGAGGTGGACAGGTGGAGGGGAGAGGAACAGGTGGAGTGGCGGAAGAGGAGGAGGAGCAAGAATTAAGTATCGCCACCTAACAACCAATCAACGCTAAGCAAAGGACTGAAAAATCAAAAGAGATAAATAGACTGCAACAAAGAAAAAGAAAGAAGGAAAGAGGAACAAAAATAGAAATCCAGCTCCTGGCTACACACACAAAGTGCGAACTGTAAACAAAAAAACTGTCTTTCAACACTCACCAGGGAGGGAACAGGTGTGTCTTGCCAACACAGGTGAGGCGGAGGAGCTCACTCAACAGGTGCACAGATGCCGGTCCGGCCAGCCCCGACACTTACACCCCCCCTCTCCTCCCCCACCACTACCCCCACCCCACCACCACCAACAACAATAACAACACCACTATAAGAAGAAAAAAAACAGTATCAGTGTCAGTCTGATCGGCTCCGTTCACTCAACACTAATTACTTGTGGGTTTGCAAAGTTCACAAAAGTTTACACACATAACATGGGCACTTGGGTTTCCTTCGTGAGTCTGGAGGTCTTTTGTGCTTCCTGGTGGGTAAGAGAGGCCAAGGGGAGGAAGAGAGCAGTGAGGATGAAGTGGCGGCGCGTGTTTGAGGATACGCGTGTTGTGCTGTGGAGGGGCGGGACGAAGCGTGCTTCCTCCTCGCCGGCTGCCAGGGTACTGACTGCGTGACGGAGACAGGACTGGAGTGTGGAGACTGGAGGGTGAAGCGACTAACTGGAGACTGGAGAAGATGGATCGGCCCACACACCCCGACGCTGACCCATACCCTCACTTTTCCCTCCCTCAGCTCTCTTTTCCTCTCCTTCTCAGACTTCGCTATACTCTGACACAGATATGACGTCCGTTCGGCTGGGGTCCCGTTAAATATGGAGAATCACTACACGCCTCCAATATTGCCCCCACGAGAATAATAATATTTCCAAGGTCTCACATACTGTTGTACTTCTCTAGTTTTACCGGCGCATCAAACATTTACTGCGTCTACAAGTGATGATATGAAATAACAGATATTATTCATGTCCTCTCCAATAAAATTAAAACACATGGTAGTGGGGAGGGCTATGAAGACCAGGGAAATTGTGGGGTAAAATCAGGTATTGCAATGATGCTGCCTACCTGAAATGAAGCGTTTCTGTGCTCTACTTACGGCGAAAATATATATTTTCTAAATAAATACGCCTGGGATGGCGGCATTGTGGGGCGGTGCCATTTTGATGAAACCAATGAGTGATTGTATCTGTTTACGTTCATAAGCGGAAGGCGTTATGTCCTTCCTTGCCGACGACACAAAGGTGGGTGGGAAGGCCCTCACGACGGCAGACTGCGAAATTATCCAGAGAGACCTGGACCAGATCACTCGGTGGTCAGAAAAATGGCAGATGTCCTTCAACACTACCAAATGTAATGTAATGCATATCGGATCCAGAAACAACAATCACACATACCACATGGGTGGCGAACCACAACATGTAGTGCTAAAGGAAAGAGACCTCGGGGTCACCATCAGCAGTGACTTGAAACAAACAGAACACTGCAAGTCCGCCTGTAAGAAAGCCAATACAATGCTTGGGTTCATAGCGAGGAACTTCGAATACAGGACGCCGGGAGTTATGTTATCCTTGTATAATTCGCTGGTAAGGCCCCACCTGGCATACGCCGTGCAATTCTGGTCTCCAAACTACAGGAAAGACATTGAATTACTTAAGAGAGTACAGCGTCGCGCCACGAAGATGATACCATCACCGAGGACGAAGCCCTATGAAGAGCGACTCGAGCGACTCAACCTCTTCACGTTGGAAAAGAGACGACTGCGGGGAGACATGATACAAGTCTTTAAGTACCTGAACAAGCTCAGCAACGTTGATCACTCCAAACTCTTCACGCTACAAACCAACCTGAGAACAAGAAACAACGGAAAAACAATTCAAGTAAGGCGATGCAATACCGACATCGGCAGGAGTTATTTCTCGAATAGAGTTGTTCGCCACTGGAACAGCCTTCCTGCAGAAGTGATTAGCGCAGAGACCATCAACTCCTTCAAGAAACGCATTGATCGCCACTTTGCTGCATCGGGAGTGAACTGAACGTATCCAGGAGTAGGTGCACAAGTGCTTTGATCCTTCCCTGCATGCCACTCCTATGGCAAACGGATTGATTAAATCACTGAAAGCAGGCAGCCTAGTAATGAACCAACAGGCGAAGCCCCCCCGTTAGAGGTTAGGTTATGTAATGTTCAGTTGGAGTGGTTTAAATATGCTCCCCCACCCAAAAATCCCGATTTCCCACGGCCGTGAGTGTACCCAGTTCATCCAAAATCGACGACTTCACACACCTCAATCCCACCCCGTTTCCTGACCCCACCATTCAGTATTAAGAAAAACTGAGACCACCATCATCTTTCTAAGAAAATTCTGCATCACACTAACATAAATGTGTAACAATAATGTAAAAACAAACATACGAAAATCAGAGTTAAAGCACGGATCCAGAATCTACATGCTTTTTTTTATTCTGTTGGTGAGTGTTACACACCGATGTATAAATATATCGAGGATCAAAATTGCCTCGAAACATCAGCTGTCCCGTGATAGCGTTCATTTGCCCCGCTCTTGCTGAAAATGCCGAAGCGAATGACCGCCATCACGTCACACCATCACGGCACAGCTGCTGTTTCGAGGTAATTTTGACCCTCTATACATTTATACATCGGGACGTACCCTACACAAACAGAATCAGAAAAGCAAGTAGATTCAGGATCCGTGCTTTAAAAAGTGATGAGATAAAAAATAGCTGAGTACTAAGGATTTAAATGGAAATAAGTGCAAAAAACAGTTTATGCGCTACTTCATTTAACTTTGATTTTCGTGTATTTGTTTTTACATTATTACACATTTATGAAAGTGTGATGCAGAATTTTCTCAGGACGATCATGTAGGTCTCAGTTTTTCTTAATAATAAATGGCGGAGTAAGGAAACCGGGTGGGAGTGAGGTGTATGAAGTCGTCTGTTTTGGTTGAACTGGGCACTCGTGGCCGCCGGCCCAGGCCCAAAGGCGTCACTTGCAGGGCCTCGCCTCAGTGCGCAGTCTAGTATGTAAGTCCGTGAGGGCTCCGCGCCTCTCCCCAGCGCTGACGCTGACATCATTATCTAATGTCATGTATTTAGTATTAGAAATTGTGTATTGAATATTCTGTATAATTTTATATTAGATAAGGATAAAACGTCTGAGGAAAACATGTTACACGTATGGGCATGCCTGCGCTTTTTTCTATTTTTTTCATGTCTGTAGTTGTGTCGAGTTTTACCTCAGCTCCTCCACCGTGTTAGGTTGGGGTTGGTGGGGGGTGGGGGACTTGAATGAGTAATGCCTGTGCATTACTTTAATGAGGTCTCTAAGCGGTGGCTCATCAGCGGGAAGCCATTTGGCCGACGTAATGACGCTGCGAGTAAGTCGCCGCCGCGTGTCTGCGGCACGAACCGATGCATTCTCCCGCCTCCCTTCCGCCATGAATGAGCAAAGTGCGGCGAGTTAGTAAAGGAACGCAAAGGTAGTAAGGCGCAGTTCGTTGACATCATGGGATAGCGTCGTCATGAAGTAGTAAGTGTAGTTAATTAATTATAATATGCATTTGAAACCAAGGTATTAGAGCCTTTTTTTTTTTTTTTAATAAAATGCCGCGTCCTGTCGTCCTTCATAGCTCCTCCTCTCTGTTCCCTCACCTTGCCCTGTCCCAACAACACTTTACTACCCTTCTCCCCCGTGGCTTTTGGAGGCTTCGTGGTGCAGGGGTTAGCACACTCGGCTCACAACCGAGAGAGCCCAGGATCGATTATCGGGCGGAGTGGAAAAATTTGGGCTGCTTTTCCGATACCCTACGCCCCTGTTCACCCATCAGTGAATGGGTACCAGGTATTAATCGGGGGTTGTGTCCCGTCTCCTGGGATCTGTTCCCTTCTCCTAAAATTCCTTCCCCTTCTGTCTCTCTCCGGCATATGACCATAGATGTTGCGCCAACTAAACGAAACTTTCCAACTTTTTCCCCGTGGCTTTTCGACTCTTTCCCCTCTATTTTTTTTTTACTATGTCTCCATCATACCAACGTTCCATCTTACCCTCATCGTCCCCTTATGTTCCTACCCCCCTTATTCTTCCACCCCGCCCTACCCTTTCCCAACTCATGCACTCGGCGTTCCCTCCTCTCCTTTGTTCCCTTTAACACTCTCCCATCGCCCTCCATGACACCATTGCCCTAATTGTCCCCTTGTCTTCCTAACACCCGTGGCCGCTCAGGTCACTCTGACCCAACAACTCTCTCGTCCCATTGTCCTCTTTTCCTCCTCGTTCTCTCGTTTCCCTTCTTCCATGTCTCTTTCTAGACCTTCAGTCTCCTCCTCCTCACCTTCCTCGTTGCTGCCTCGTCACACTCACGCCTCGCATAGCCTCGGCTTAACGGTTCAGCTCCTTTCGAAAAGCCGTAAAAAAATATTTCCTGCAATAAGAGACTTATACAGAGAGAGAGAGAGAGAGAGAGAGAGAGAGAGAGAGAGAGAGAGAGAGAGAGAGAGAGAGAGAGAGAGAGAGAGAGAGAGAGACGATATCAGTAATGAATAACGCGGAAAGTTTGGCGCGATATTACTTTTTCTTTCAAACAAAAAAAAACTAAAAAGGAAACTAGGTACACTTTTTACATTTAGATGAGCAGAAAAATTGCAGTTGAGAGGAAAAAAAAGGGAACATGCCCGAAGCTCCGGAGCGAAATGTTCGAGGCTTCGAGACAGTGGCATAGACAGGCACATGATGTGTGTGTGTGTGTGTGTGTGTGTGTGTGTGTGTGTGTTGCTCCCTTTCCCTATCGTCACAACCACCACCATTGGAGCGTGCAAAGTGACTCAGTAGCTTACGTTCATGATGAGTGGAGCCAAAAGTCCAAGAGATACGCATGAATCAAAAAACTATTATTATTTTTTTTTTTAACTTTTCTAGAGGACTTTTCTAGACTTGTATTCTAGTAACCAAGGTGAAATATGAGATTGCAAGACATATATATGCAGGTATTCGTCTAGTAACCAGTGTTGATAGCATGACATATATACGCAGTTACTCATCTACTAAGGAATGTTATAAAATGCGAAACATTCAACAACGACACGCAAAATGCTCTTAGCTGAGTAAAAATATCATACTAACTGTACAAGTGCCAGATAATGGCAAAATTGCATACTGTTTGACAGGGCAGAGAACAAAAGCTTCTAAGCATTACAATTGAAATAAACTATGGGAGACACTCAAAGCTTGTTAACTGAACATGACCTGATTTATAACAGGCAAAACCAACAATGGTGCGTTATATACAATAAAACTGTATAAAAATGTTGCAAGGCACATCAATATAAGAATAAAGCATCATAAAACATGCTGAAATACATGATGGAGGATATCAAAAGGTAACATATGAGTTGTATTAAATGGAATGCAATAAGTGGTCCTGGGAGGAGCCGAGCCTGAAGTGAAAATGAGATGTAGGACACGGTATGATCTCACAAGCTCTGACCTTGATGTCAGGGTCATGAAGATATTAAGCTCAGTAGGCACAACTATGCAGCAGAGGCACATATGATAAAAGCAAATGAGACAAAATAAGGCAACTCATAGTGTAAGAAAATAGCAGGAAAGTTATATTGCAGCATGTGACACACCAAATCACAGGGCAGAGAGTGATATGTATTTCATAGGCTACATTAGTAAACATGTAGCATTTATTGCAGGAGGCACACATTAAATTGGATGTAATAAAATCATTTGATATGAAACTCCTTGAACTGGTCAACCAAACAAACCACTCTTCTTGCCCCCATCAATTTATTTTACTACAAGGTTTATGAGGCATGTCAGAAGAATATCAACTGCCATTACATTTTGTCAAAAAAAAATCAAACCTGTGTGGATTATGTATATCATATAAAGCAGAAAAAATCATTGCACGCTGTAATACAACAAGATTACCCAGGAAGCCATTAATGATGCCAGACACGTGATGATAGACACTTAGTATGATGAAATTACAAGCTGTATTTCACATCATGAAACCAAGACAAATGTCACTGCAGCACATTATTAGATAAGGCAGACACCAAAAGCTTGTTACCTGAACAAGATTGAATATAATAGGCAAATCCAATAAAGTATTGCATACCACAGTAGGGCAGAGAACAAATGCTTCCAAAGCATTATAATTCTGAAATAAACAATGGCAGAGATATTCAAAGTTTCAGGAGTTGAACAAGATCTGATTTATAATAGGTAAACCAAATAAATGGTGCACATTACATGATATCTGGCAGGGGATTCCTTGCATTACACTGAAAGTGACAGACACCTAAAGCTTATTAACTGAACAAGATCTGATTTATAAATAGCAAAAACCAACAATGGTGCATTACATGGATATCTTGGCAGGGAAGATAAATGATTCCTTGCATTACAACTGGAAAGAGGCAAACACCCAAAGCTTGTTAATTGAACAAGATCTGATTTATAACAGGCAAGACCAACAATGGTGCATTACTTGGCAAATATTTGGCAAAGGGTTTGAACAATCTATTGGCGTAACAAGAATACTAAATAATGGCAAATCCCACGAAGTATCTCTTCTTTGACAAAGCCTGTGCTCTTTTGCCGCAGGGTTTCAGAGTCTGTTTGCTCCAGCCACATTTACTGAAATACCCTGTTGTGTTGAAAACTGGAAGGCAAGTGAACATCAGTTTAGAAATCTATTAGTACGGACTCTGATAGTATAAGGCTGAGCAAACCTCCTCTGTAACCCATATCTCCTTACTAGGCTTAGATCTTGCATCTTGCATGAACCTGGACCTCAGAAAATCCATCCCTTTATTGGATCTAAAAAAATTGCTGGTTTTATGCAAAACTGCCCAGGAGTTGCATGCCTGGCTTTGAGCGCCTTGCCTCGGCGCAGATAGCAGACTGCTGTGTAGCAATTTTCACTTTTCATGTCTGAAACACATGCAAAAAATATTTAATCACAATTAACACAATTCCAGTCAATAAATGTGCATGTAATTGCATTTTCAGTGCTATAAGGACAGGCTGAGTAGGTAGGAAGACACCTATCGAACGGGTGCAAGCCACTCCCTGGTGAGGTATATATATATGGAGGGGAGAAGGAGCCAGTTCTCCAAAGACCCTTCCATGTCCCTCATCAACTGTTTCCCTATTGTCTCACCAATACTGAGAGGTTCAGTTTCTAAAGACAGATCCTCTCTCTATCCACACACTACACTACATTCAAACAAGCATACACCTTTTTTCCCAAAATTCAAATTTCAAATGATACTGCTTCTCTGGAGTTCTGCCTGGGGGACCACAAATTCCCCAGGAGACTCCTTCTGGTTACCGGACCCGAGAGGTGTCTCGACAACTTCGAACCTCTTCTTCTCAATTTCCTGCAACATCTGCGTCTCCGTTCTAATCTTTTCATTCTGTGAGATATCATCTCCTCTAAACCTCACCTTCTTCTTCCTTACCGGAACACAGGTTTGAGGCTACTGACAGCAATCTCTACTCTGTTCCCTCCTCCCATCTCTCTATCCTAAATTTCAAACTAGTGCTGATGTCAGCCCACAAAGAAGACATCATTTGCTCAGTTCAATAACCTTGACTCTTCTGAATTTTTTACCATCTGGCTAAAACTTCATTGTCATTCTATTACCAAATACACTGGTGCTGTTTATTCACCTGACTTTACTAACTATGTAAAATTCTTTGACTATTTGAATTCTAAAGTGGAGCACATCTTGACCCACTCTCCCTTCGCTGAAATCTCCATCCTAGGAGATTTCAATGTTCACCACCAGCTTTGGCTTTCATCCTCTTTCACTGACCATACTGGTGAACAAGCCTACAACTTTGCTATCCTCAACGACCTAGAGCAGTTGGTCCAGCACCCTACACATATTCCCGACCGTCTTGGAGACCGGCCCAACATTTTAGACCTCTTCCTTACCTCAAACCCTTCTGTTTATTCTGTCAAACTGTTCTCTCCGTTGGGCTCCTCCGATCACAATCTTATTTCTGCATCCTGTCCTATCGCTCCTGTACACCCTCTGGACCCACCGAAGAGGCGATGCTTCTGGCATTTTGCTTCAGCTCGGTGGGACGACCTGAGGGTGTACTTTTCCGATTTCCCGTGGAATGATTATTGCCTCCAGGATAGAGACCATTCTGTGTGTGCTCAGCGCATCACAGAGGTCTCTGGAATGGAGGCATACATTCCTCGTAAAAAGCCTTGGTTTAATCACGCTTGTTCTCGTGCTGTCAAAAGGTACCAGAGCCTTCAAACTAATGCTAATTATGAACTTTACATTTCTGCCCGGAATCGTGCCAAATCTATTCTCCGACTAACCAAAAATTCTTTCATTAATAGAAAATGCTAAAACCTTGCTTTCTCTAACTATTCTCGTGACTTATGGCATCTAGCCAAAAAATCTCCAACTTCACTTCTTCATCTTTCCCTCCACTCCTCAGTTCTGACGGCAACACTGCCGTCTCATCTATCTCTAAGGCTGAACTCTTCTCTCAAACTTTTCTAAAAACTCCCTCTGGACGATTCTGGGCATATTCCTCCTACTCATCCCCCTCTGACTCCTTTATGCCTGTTATAAGATTCTTCAAAATGATGTTTTCTATGCCTCTCTGGCCTCAATCCTCAGAAGGCTTATGGACCTGATGGAGTGCCTCCTATTGTCCTTAGAAACTGTGCCTCCGTGCTGTCACCCTGCCTGGTCAAACTCTTTCGCCTCTGCCTGTCAACATCTACCTTTCCTTCTTGCTGGAAGTATGCCTTCATACAGCCTGTGCCTAAGAAGGGTGACCGTTCCAATCCCTCAAACTACCGTCCTATAGCTTTACTTTCTTGTCTATCTAAAGCTTTTGAATCAATCCTTAACCGGAAGATTCAAAAGCACCTTTCCACTTCAGATCTTTTATCTGATCGCCAGTATGGGTTCCGCAAGGGGCGTTCCTTCCTAACTGACTCTTGGTCATCCTCTCTTAACCGTTTCGGTGAAACCTTTGCTATTACACTGGACATATCAAAAGCCTTTGATAGTTTCTAGCACAAATCGTTGCTTTCCAAACTACCCTTCTTACGGTTTCTATCCTTAAGAACATAAGAACATAAGAACGCAGGAGTCTGCAAGAGGCCGGTAGGCCTGTACGAGGCAGCTCCTTTGACCCTAAGCTCCCGTGTATCTAACCCCACCTAATATCGCTGTCCATGAATTTATCTAGTCTATATTTGAATGTGACAATTGTATTGGCACTCACCACATGACTGCTAAGCCTATTCCACTCATCCACCACCCTATTAGTAAACCAATTTTTGCCTATGTCCCTGTTGAATCTGAATTTATCCAGTTTAAACACATTACTTCGTTTCATACCCGGTTCTCTTACCAACAAAACCTTATGAATGTCTCCATTATTAAAGCCCTTCATCCATTTATAAACCTCGATCATGTCTCCACGCACCCTTCGCCTTTCTAGAGAATGCAAGTTTAACTGTTTGAGTCTTTCCTAGTATGGCAAGTTTCTCAACCCCTGAATCATCTTAGTCATCCTCCTCTGCACCGATTCTAACATTTTGATATCCTTTCTATAGTAGGGTGACCAGAACTGAACCGCATAGTCAAGATGAGGTCTAACTAATGCTAAATATAGTTTGAGAAGACTTGGGGCTTCTGTTGCTTACGCTCCTTGAAATAAATCCAGTACCCTATTAGCTCGATTTCTAGCTTGAATGCATTGTGCCCTTGGACGGAGATCAGAGCTCACTAAGACCCTAAATCCTCTCGCACCCAGACCTACTTATGAGAGTGTCATTTAAGCAATAGTTATGTGAGGGGTTGTTCCTACCTACACTCAGAATACTGCACTTCCCTACATTGAACTCCATCTGCCATTTATCCGCCCAGTCATATAATCTGTTGAGTTCACCTTGGAGAATACTAGCGTCCTGATCCGACTCAATTACTCTACCGATCTTGGTATCATCTGCAAATTTACTAACATCACTACTAATTCCTGTGTCTAAGTCATTGATATAAATAATAAACAAAAGTGGACCTAATACCGAACCTTGTGGGACCTCACTCGTAACACATCCCCAGTCAGATCTTTTACCATTGATTTGCACTCTTTGCTTCCTATTGCTAAGCCACGCCTTGACCCAGTTCAAAACTTTACCCTCTACTCCGTGAGCCTGTAATTTAAGCAACAGTCGTTGGTGAGGAACTTTGTCAAACGCTTTACTAAAATCAAGATAGATTACATCATAATTTTCATCTCTGTCAACCGCCTCAAATACTTTATTGTAGAAGGACAAGAGATTGGTGAGGCATGACCTACCTTTTGTGAACCCATGCTGCGAGTCGTGAATTAAGCTATGTTTCTCTAAATGCTCCCGAATGTTCCTGGCTATTATGGACTCCAGCATCTTCCCTATAACCGATGTTAAGCTAATTGGGCGATAGTTTGAAGCAACTGACCTGTCCCCCTTTTTAAAAATCGGCGTCACATTAGCTACTTTCCATAGGCTCGGCACATAGCCAGTATTTACCGACATCTTAAAGATGTCGGTTAGTGGGTCTCTGATTATATCACCTAGCTCGCTAATACCCTCGGAAATATCCCGTCAGGACCTGGCGACTTGTTCTTCTTAAGCTTATCTATCTCATCCTGATCTACTTGCCTGGTAATGATTATATCCCTCAATTTATCGCCATCCCCGCCCTCGTCCACCTGAACTCTTTCCGGTATAGTCGTTCGATCCTCCTGTGTGAATACTGAAAGGAAGTAGTCGCTCAACAATGTGCTCATATTTTCGTAATTTTCTACTAGCTCCCCTGTGTTTGATTTCAGCGGTCCAATTTTCTCCCGTGTTTTTGTTCTATACATCTGAAAGAAGCCCTTAGGATTACTTTTCGCCTCATTTGCTACTTTGATCTCATAGTTCTTTTTTGCTATCCTGGTGTTTTTCTTAACGAATCTAGATAGTTCGACGTACCGGCCCCTGAGATGTGTTTCCCCATTCTTTATTTTCTGATAAATTCCCTTCTTTAACCCAATCTCGTGTTTTAGTCCACGAGTCATCCACTTAGGATCATTGTTTTCTTTTCTAAGTGTTCGCTGTGGTATATGCTGTTCTTGCCCCTCTACTATTACTCTAACTAAATTATTGTAAGACATTTCTACCTGGTTCTCCTGGCTCTCCAATCCGCAGTTCTGGCCCTCATGAATCCTAAATTATCCCAGTTTACCCCTTCAAGATGTCTTCGAAGCCCCTCGTAGTTTGCTCTTCTAAAATCTGGCACTAACACTGGGTTTGGATCGCGGGTTACCGCCCAGTCTAACCTAAAACGAACCGTTCTGTGATCACTATTTCCTAACTCTCCGCCCACCTCCAACTCACGTAGCAAGTTCCCATTATTGGTTAGGACTAAGTCTAATATGTTATCTCCTCTGGTAGGCTCAGTAACTACCTGCTTAAGGAAATTATCTTGTATAACTTCAAGAAAGTCCTCGGCTTCCAGGTCACCCACTAGATCTTCCCAGTCTATATTCCTATAATTAAAGTCCCCCATTACGCAGACATTTCTACTCATACTCGCCCTGCCAATCTCCTGTAGTAATATACTCGTGTCCTGCCTGTTAAGGTTGGGTGGCCTGTATATAACTCCTAGAGTTAGTTTTTCTTTCCCTTTGTAAACGTCCACCCAAACTGATTCTGAATCCATGTTAGTTTTGACTGAGTTGTTAACTAAACATTTAAGTGAGTCTTTAACATATAGCGCAACTCCACCTCCCTTTCTGCCCCTTCTGTCTTTGTGAAACATCTGATAACCCGTTATTTCAAATTCTGACCTAAAATTTCTATTAGCAAAGTCTATCCATGTCTCAGTGATCGCTATTATGTCAAAATTTTCTGAACAAGCTTCACCCCTTAGTAAGTCTATCTTGTTTCTGAGGCTCCTGCTGTTAGTATAGAAGATTCTTAGCCCGTCCTCTGTTACTCCTCTAGAATTACTTCTAAGCTGCCTGGTTATATTATGAGCTAGATGTGCTGCAGAGAGGCTTGGAGGTGTTATAACTATGCTAGGTAAAAGCTGGACCGCACTAATCTGGAGTAGGTAGGAAGACACCTACCGAACGGGCGCAAGCCACTCCCGGTGAGGTATATATGGGAGGTGAGAAGGGAGCTGAAGCCCTCCAAAGACCCTTCCCATGTCCTCACTAACCGTTTCCCTATTGTCTCACCAACACCGGAGAGTAGTTCAGCATGCTCTCTAAAGACAGATCCTCTCTTTATCCACACCACACTACATTCACATAACATATACACCTTTTTCCAAAATTCAAAATTCAAAATGGCTCACATTCATCAAGCCTCAGGTCCCTGACTGGGGACCAAATTCCCCAAGGAGGACTCCCCTTCTGGCTGCCGACCTGAGAGGTGTCTTGATAACTCCTCGAACCTCTTTCTTCTCAATTTCTGCAACATTCGCGGTCTTCGCTCTAATTTTCATTCTGTGGAACATCATCTCTCCTCCTCTAAACCTCACCTTCTCTTCCTTACCGAAACACAGGTTTCTGAGGCTACTGACAGCAATCTCTACTCTGTTCCCTCCTACTATCTCTATCCTAAATTTCAATCCAAAGCTGGATGTTGCGCCTACGTGCGCAACGACATCACTTGCTCTCGTGCCCACGACCTTGACTCTTCTGAATTTTCCACCATCTGGTTAAGACTTCACTGTCATTCTATTACTAAATACATCTGTGCTGTTTATCTCTCACCTAACTCTACCAACTATGTAAAATTCTTTGACTATTTGAATTCTAAAGTGGAGCACATCTTGACCCACTCTCCATTCGCTGAAATCTCCATCCTAGGAGATTTCAATGTTCACCACCAGCTTTGGCTTTCATCCTCTTTCACTGACCATCCTGGTGAACAAGCCTACAACTTTGCTATCCTCAACGACCTAGAGCAGTTGGTCCAGCACCCTACACGTATTCCCTACCGTCTTGGAGATCGGCCCAACATTCTAGACCTCTTCATTACCTCAAACCCTTCTGCTTATTCTGTCAAACTGTTCTCTCCGTTGGGCTCCTCCGATCACAATCTTATTTCTGCATCCTGTCCTATCGCTCCTGTACACCCTCTGGACCCACCGAAGAGGCGATGCTTCTGGCATTTTCCTTCAGCTCGGTGGGACGACCTGAGGATGTACTTTTCCGATTCCGTGGAATGATTATTGCTTCCAGGATAGAGACCCCTGTGTGTGCTCAGCGCATCACAGAGGTGATTGTCTCTGGAATGGAGGCATACATTCCTCGTTCTTTCTCTACTCCTCACGCTAAAAAGCCTTGGTTTAATCACGCTTGTTCTCGTGCTGTCAATGATAGAGAGGTAGCTCACAAAAGGTACCAGAGCCTTCAAACTAATGCTAATTATGAACTTTACATTTCTGCCCGAAATCGTGCCAAATCTATTCTCCGACTAACCAAAAATTCTTTCATTAATAGAAAATGTCAAAACCTTGCTTTCTCTAACTCTTCCCGTGACTTCTGGCATCTAGCCAATAACATCTCCTCCAACTTCACTTCTTCATCTTTCCATCAACTCCTCAGTCCTGACGGCAACACTGCCGTCTCATCTATCTCTAAGGCTGAACTCTTCTCTCAAACTTTTCTAAAACTCCACTCTGGACGATTCTGGGCATATTCCTCCTACTCATCCCCCCTCTGACTCCTTTATGCCTGTTATAAAGATTCTTCAAAATGATGTTTTCTATGCCCTCTCTGGCCTCAATCCTCAGAAGGCTTATGGACCTGATGGAGTGCTTCCTATTGCCCTTAAAACTGTCCCTCCGTGCTGTCACCCTGCCTGGTCAAACTCTTTCGCCTCTGCCTGTCAACATCTACCTTTCCTTCTTGCTGGAAGTATGCCTTCACACAGCCTGTACCTAAGAAGGGTGACCGCTCCAATCCCTCAAACTACCGTCCTATTGCTTTACTTTCTTGTCTATCTAAAGCTTTTGAATCAATCCTTAACCGTAAGATTCAAAAGCACCTTTCCACTTCTGACCTTCTATCTGATCGCCAGTATGGGTTCCGCAAGGGCGTTCTACTGGTGATCTCCTAACCTTAACTGACTCTTGGTCATCCTCTCTTAGCCGTTTCGGTGAAACTTTTGCTATTGCGCTGGACATATCAAAAGCTTTTGATAGGGTCTGGCACAAATCTTTGCTTTCTAAACTACCCTCCTACGGTTTCTATCCTTCTCTCTGTACCTTTATCTCCAGTTTCCTTTCTGACCGTTCTATTTCTGCCGTGGTAGACGGTCACTGTTCTTCCACTAAATCTATTAACAGTGGTGTCCCACAGGGTTCTGTCCTATCTCCCACTCTTTTTCTGTTGTTCATTGATGATCTTCTTTCCAAAACGAACTGTCCTATCCATTCCTACGCCGATGATTCCACTCTGCATTATTCAACTTCTTTTAATAGAAGACCCACCCTTCAGGAACTTAACGACTCAAGGCTGGAGGCTGCAGAACGCTTAGCCTCAGTACTTACTATTATTTCCGATTGGGGCAAGAAGAACCTGGTGTCCTTCAACGCCTCAAAAACACAGTTTCTCCACCTATCCACTCGACACAATCTTCCAAACAACTATCCCCTATTCTTTGACAACACCCAGCTATCACCTTCCTCAACACTAAACATTCTCGGTCTATCCTTAACTCAAAATCTCAACTGGAAACTTCATATCTCATCTCTTACTAAATCAGCTTCCTCGAGGCTGGGCGTTCTGTACCGTCTCCGCCAGTTCTTCTCCCCTGCACAGTTGCTGTCCATATACAGGGGCCTTGTCCGCCCTCGTATGGAGTATGCATCTCATGTGTGGGGGGCTCCACTCACACAGCTCTTCTGGACAGAGTGGAGGCTAAGGCTCTTCGTCTCATCAGCTCTCCTCCTCATACTGATAGTCTTCTACCTCTTAAATTCCGCCGCAATGTTGCCTCTCTTTCTATCTTCTATCGATATTTCCACGCTGACTGCTCTTCTGAACTTGCTAACTGCATGCCTCCCCCCCTCCCGCGGCCCCGCTGCACTCGACTTTCTACTCATGCTCATCCCTATACTGTCCAAACCCCTTATGCAAGAGTTAACCAGCATCTTCACTCTTTCATCCCTCACGCTGGTAAACTCTGGAACAATCTTCCTTCATCTGTATTTCCTCCTGCCTACGACTTGAACTCTTTCAAGAGGAGGGTATCAGGACACCTCTCCTCCCGAAACTGACTTATCTTTCGGCCACCTCTTTGGATTCTTTTTAGGAGCAGTGAGTAGCGGGCTTTTTTTTTATTAATGTTTGTTTTTTGTGCCCTTGAACTGTCTCCTTTGCTGTAAAAAAAAAAAAAAAAAAAAAAAATCTGACCCTATAGGAAGGGGGCACTCTCTGGCTCAGTGCTAAGGAGTCAGAAGGTGTCATGTGCTGCAGAGAGGCTTGGAGGTGTTATAACTATGCTAGGTAAAAGCTGGACCGCACTAATCTGACCCTGTAGGAAGGTGAAGGCTTAGGAAGGTGGCACTCTCTGGCTCTGTGCTAGGGAATCAGGTGTCATGTACTGCAGAGAGGCTTTGATGTATTATAACTATGCTAGTGAAATGCTGGACTACACTAATCTGACCCTGTAGGAATGTGAAGGTGTAGGAAAGTGGCATTCTCTGGCTCTGTGCTAGGGAATCATATGTCATGTGCTGCAGAGAGGCTTGGAGGTGTCATAACTATGCTAGTGTAAGGCTGGACTGCACTAATATGACCCTGTAGGAAAATGAAGGTGTAGGAAGGTGGCACTCTGTTGCTCAGTGCTAGGGAATATATAGTGTCATGTGCTGCAGAGAGGCTTTGAGGTGTTATAACTATGCTATTGAAAGGCTTGACTGCACTAATCTGACCCTGTAGGAAGGAGAAGCTTTAGGAAGGTGGCACTCTCAGGATCAGTGCTAGGGAATCAGGAGGTGTCATGTGCTGCAGAGTGGCATGGTGGTGTTATAATTATGTCAGCGAAAGGCTGGACTACACTAATCTGACCCTGTAGGTAGGTTAAGGTGTAGGAAGGTGGCATTTTCTGTCTCAGTGCTAGGGAATCAGCAGGTGTCATGTGCTGCAGAGTAGCTTAGAGGTGTTATAACTATGCTAGTGGAAGGCTGGACTGCACTAATCTGACCCTGTAGGTAGGTTAAGGTGTAGGAAGGTGGCATTTTCTGTCTCAGTGCTTGGGAATCAGAAGGTGTCATGTGCTGCAGAGTAGCTTAGAGGTGTTATAACTATGCTAGTGGAAGGCTGCACTGCATTATTCTGACCCTGTAGGAAGGTGACATTATCTGTCTCAGTGCTAGGGAATCAGAAGGTGTCATGTGCTGCAGGGAGGCTTGGAGGTGTTACAAATATGCTAGTGAAGGCTCGACTGCATTATTCTGACCCTGTAGGAAGGTGTCACTCTCTGGCTCAGTGATAGGGAATCAGAAGGTGTCATGTACTGCAGAGAAGCTTCGAGGTGTTATAACTATGTTAGTGAAATGCTAGACTGACTAGTCTGACCCAGTAGGAAGGTGAGTTGTAGGATGGTGGCACTCTCAAGCTTTGTGCTTGGGAATTATGAGGTGTCATGCGCTGCAGAGAGCCTCATCTGGCTCTCTAGATAGGTGGCACCCTCTGTCTCAGTTTTAGTGAGTTAGAAGGTGTCTTGTGCTGCAGAGAGGCTTGGAGGTGTTATATCCATGCTAGTGAAAGGCTGGATTGCACTAGTCTGACCCTAGAGGAAGGTGAAGGTGTAGGAAGGTGGCACTCACAAGCTCAGTGCTAGGGAATCAGAAGGTGTCATGTGCTGCAGAGAGGCGTGGAGATGGTTTAACTATACTAGTGAAAGGCTGAACTGCACTAATCTGTCCATGTGGAAAGGTGAAGATGTAGGAAGGTGGCACTCTCAAGCTCTGTGCTTGGGAATCAAAAGGTGCCATTTGCTGCAGAGAGGCTTGGTGGTGTTATAACTAAACTAGTGAAAGGCAAAACTGCACTAATCTGACCCTGTAAGAAGGTGAAGGTGTAGTAAGGTGGCACTCTCAAGCTTTATGGTAGGGAATCAGAAGGAGTCATGTGCTGTAGAGAGGCTTGGGGGTGTTATAAATATGCTAGTGAAAGACTGGACTGCACTAACCTGGCCCTGTAGGACGGTGCAGCAGTAGGAAGGTGGCACTCTCTGGCTCATTGCAAGGAAATCCGGTGTCATGACCTGCAGAGAGCATTTGAGTTGTTATAACTATGCTAATGAAAAGCTGGACTACACTCATATGGCACTGTAGGTAGGTGGCACTCTCTGGCTCAGTGCTAAGGAATCAGAAGGTGTCACGTGCTGCAGAGAGTATTGGAGGTGTTACACCTATGCTAGTGAAAGGCTGGACTGCACAAATCTAACTCTGTAGGAAGGAGAAGGTTGAGGAAGGTGGCACTCTCAAGCTCAGTGCTAGGGAATTAGAAGGTGTCATGTGCTGCTGAGAGGCTTGGAGGTGTTATAACTATGCTAATGAAAGGGTCGACTACACTAATCTGACCCTTTTGGAAAGTGGCACTCTCTGGCTCTGTGCTAGGGAATCAGAAAGTGTCATGTGCTGCAGAGAGGCTTGGATGTGTTATAACTATGCATGTGAAAGGATGTACAGCACTAATCTGAACCAATAGGAAGGTGGCACTCTCAAGCTCTTTGCTTGGGAATCAGAAGGTGGCATGTGCTGCAGAGAAGCTTGGAGGTGTTATAACTATGCTAGTGAAAGGATGTACAGCACTAATCTGACTTAATAGGAAGGTGGCACTCTCAAGCTCTGTGCTAGGGAATCAAAAGGTGGTATGTGCTGCAGAGAGGCTTGGATGTGTTATAACTATGCATGTGAAAGGATGTACAGCACTAATCTGACCCAATAGGAAGGTGGCACTCTCAAGCTCTGTGCTAGGAAATCAGAAGGTGGCATGTGCTGCAGAGAGGCTTGGAGGTGCTATAACTATGCATATGAAAGGCTGGATTGATCTAATCTAATTTGTCCCTGGAGGAAGGTGAAGGTGTAGGAAGATGGCATTCTCTGGCTCAGTGCTAGGGAATCAGAAGGTCGTATGTGGTGCAGAGAGGCTTGGAGGTGTTTGAACTATTCTAGTGAAAGGCTCTATCCCACTAATCTGACCCTGTAGGCAGGGGACACTTTCTGGCTCAGTGCGTAGGAATCAGAAGCTGTAATGTGCTGCATACAGGTTTGTAGGTGTTATAACTATGCTTAAGAAAGGCTGAACTGCACTAATATGACAGTGTGGGAAGGTGAAAGTGTAGGAGGGTGAAGCTCTGTGCTAGGGAATCAGAAGGTGTCATGTGCTGCAGAGAGGCATGGATGTGTTATAACTATGCTAGTGAAAAGCTGTACAGCACTAATCTGACCCAATAGGAAGGTGACACTCTCAAGCGCTGTGCTAAGGAATCAGAAGGTGGCATGTGCTGCAGAGAGGCTTGGCGGTGTTATTACTATGCTAGTGAAAGGCTGGGCTGCACTAATTTGACACAGTAGGAGGGTTAAGGTGTAGGAAGGTGGCTCTGGCTTGGAGCTAGGGAATCAGTTGTCATGTGCCGCATAGAGGCTTCGAGGTGTTATAACTATGCTAGTGAAAGGCTGGACTGCACTAATCTGACCCTGTAGGAAAGTGACTCTGCAGGAAGGTGGCAATCTCGAACTCTTTGCTAGGGAGTCAGGTGTCATATGATGCAGAGAGGCATGGGGTTGTTATAACTATGCTAGTGAAAGGCTGTACTGCACTAATCTGAGCCAGTAGGAAGGTGGCACTCTCAAGCTCAGTGCTAGGGAATCAGGTGTCATGTGCTGCAGAATGGCGTGGAGGTGTTATAACAATGCTACTGAAAGGCTGGACTGCACTAATCTGACCCTGTAGAAAGGTGAAGGCGTAGGAAGGTGGTACTCTCTGCCTTAGTGCTAGGGTGTCAGGAGGAGATATGTGCTGCAGAGTCTTGTAGGTGTTATAACTAAGCTAGTGAAAGGCTGGACTGCACTAATCTGACCCTGTAAGAAGGTAAAGGTGTAGGAATGTGGCACTCTGAAGGTCTGTGGTAGGGAATCAGAATGTGTCATGTGCTGCAGAGCAGCTTGGAGGTGTTATAACTATTTTTTTTACAACAAATGAGACAGCTCAAGGGTAAAGTAAGCAATAAAAAAAAAACCGCTACTCGCTGCTCACAAAAAGAATCCAAAGAGGTGGCCGAAAGAGAGGTCAATTTCGGGAGGAGAGGTTTTCAAGTCGTAGGCAGGAGGACATACATAAGAAGTAGGATTGTTCCAGAGTTTACCCGCGTGAGAGATGAAAGAGTGATTATGCTGGTTAACTCTTGCATAAGGGGTTTGGTCAGTATAGGGATGACCATGAGTAGAAAGTCGGGTGCACCGGGGCCGCGGGATGGGGGGAGGCAAGCAGTTAGCAAGTTCAGAAGAGCAGTCAGCCTGAAAATATCGATAGAAGATAGAAAGGGAGGCAACATTGCGGCGGAAATTAAGAGGTCGAAGACTATCAGTATGAGGAGGAGAGCTGATGAGACGAAGAGCCTTAGACTCCACTCTGTCCAAGAGAGCTGTGTGAGTAGAGCCCCAACACACATGAGATGCATACTCCATACGAGGTCGGACAATGCCACTGTATATGGATAGCATGTGTGCGGGGGAGAATAACTGGCGGAGACGATACAGAACGCCCAACTTTGAAGAAGTTGATTTAGTGAGAGACGAGATGTAAAATTTTCAGTTAAGATTTTGAGTTGAGGATAGACCGAGGATGTTTAGTGTTGAAGATGGTGACAGCTGAGTGTTGTCGAATAATCGAGGGTAAGGGTGTTTGGAAGATTGCGTCGAGTTGATAAGTGGATAAATTGTGTTTTTGATGCATTATAGAGGCGGTGGCTGAACGGATAGCGAGACGGTCCCGCGTTTAGGAAGACACGAGTTCAATCCCCGACTGATGCCACCAAGCTAGGATATTTCAGCGGCCGCCGACTGGCTTAAAACTACCCACATGCTGTCCAGAAGACCACCTATCAACCCGGACTCCAGATTCTAGGATTAAAGATGAGCTCCGGGAGGGCAGCATGAGCCAATGCAAGATGGCGCCACTATAAACACTCGCCTGTGCCAGAATGGGCTGGGCCGACCATCAGGACCCACTGGGAAGAAGCCTTGGACCGACCATCAGGATCCGGCAGGAAGAAGCCTACCGGCGCAATAGGCCGCGACGTAAAAAAAAAAAAAAGTGCACAAGGTTCCTTTTACCCCACTCGGAAATGTTAGTAAGGTCTGAGGTTAAGCGTTCTGCAGCCTCCAGCTTGGAGTCATGTAATTCCTGTTAAGAGAGTTCTCTATTGAAAGAAATTGAATAATGCAGAGTGGAGTCATCAGCGTATGAGTGGATAGGACAGTTTGTTATGGAAAGATCATTGAAGAATAACAGGAGGAGAGTGGGTGATAGGACAGAGCCCTGTGGAACACCAATGTTAATAAGTTCCTGAGAACAGTGACCGTCTACCACCGCAGAGATAGAACGGCCGGAAAGTAGACTAGAGATAAAGGACCCGAGAAGGATAGAATCCGAAAGAGGTCAGTTTAGAAAGCAAAGACTTGTGCAAGACTCTATCGAGTGTTTTCGATATGTCTAGCGCAACATAGAAAGTTTCACCGAAACGGCTAAGAAAAGATGACCAAGAATCAGTTAAGAGAGCAAGAAGATCGCCAGTAGAACGCCCCATGTGGAACCCATACCGGCGGTCAGATAGAAGATTAAAAGTGGAAAGGTGCTTTTGAATCTTCCGGTTAAGATTGATTCAAAAGCTTTAGATAGACAGGAAAGTAAAGCTATAGGGCGGTGGTTTGAAGGATTGGAACGGTCACCCTTCCTAGGCACAGGCTGTGCGAAGGCGTACTTCCAGCTGGAAGGAAAGGTAGATGTTGATAGGCAGAGGCGAGAGAGTTTGACCAGGTACTGTTTTTACGGACAATAGGAGACACTCTATCAGGTCCATAAGCCTTCTGAGAGTTGAGGTCAGAGAGGGCATAGAAAACATCATTCCTAAAAATCCTAATAACAGGCATAAAGGAGTAGGAGGGGGGATGAGTAAGAGGAATATGTCCAAGATCACCCGCACTAATCTGACCCTATAGGAAAGTGTCACTCTAACGCTCAGTGCTAGGGAATCAGAAGTTATAATTATGATAGTGAACGACTGGACTGCACTAATCTCGCCCTCTAGGAAGGTGAAGTTGTAGGAAGGTGGCACTCTTTGGCTCAGTGCTAGGGAATCAAAAGGTCGTATGAGCTGCAGAGAGGCTTGGAGGTTTTGTAACTATGCTAGTGAAAGGCTTGACTTCACTAATCTCATCCTGTAGGAAGCTGGCACTGCCTCAGTGCTAGGGAGTCACAAGGTGTCATTTGCTGGAGAGAGGCTTGGATGTGTTATAACTATGCTAGTGTAAGCTGGACTGCACTAATCTGACCAGGTACGAAGGTGATTGTGTAGGAAGGTGGCACTCTCTGGCTCAGGGCTAGTGAATCAAAAGTGAAGGTGTCATGTACTACATAGAGGCTTGGAGGTGTCATAACTATGCTAATGAAAGGCTGGACTGCACTTATCTGACCCTGTAGGAAAGTAAAGGTGTAGGAAGGTGGCACTTTCTGGCTCAGTGCTAGGGAATCAGGTGTCATGTGCTGCAGAGAGGCTTGGAGGTGTTATCCAGGCTGTTGTCCAGGCAGCTGTAAAATACCAAACACCTCCACCCTCTCTTCCTCATCACTAATCTCTTGCTCCTCATCATCCACGCTATTTACTCTGCCTCGCCGTGGACACATTACATTCGCCTGGTGTGGCCTTTACGACTGCACCTGAAGCATTCCCTATCCTTAAATGGGCACTCCGTTGCCTTGTGGTAACTACTGCCACACCGATTACAAGTTACACTACTACGTGCCCCCTCACGAGGCAAGTACTTGTTTTGCAACCTGGCCTTGTCCCACCTGCTCGTTGGTTCTTTCTGGTCCCCGGGCTTCGTTCGCGGCGGCTCCACTCTGTTCACCTGGGCTTCTTTGTGCTCCCCTCCCAGTACCTTCGCCTCCGTGGTTGCTGCCTCCATCGATAATGCCAGTTTGCACGCTTTGTCCCAAGTTAAGTCGTCGCCCTCTCGTAACAACCTCCGCCGGATCCGTTCGCTCGACACTCCACCGACGAATCTTTCTCGAAGCTGCTCTGTTAAGTTTGCCCCAAAGCTGCAGTTGGAAGCTTTCCTCTTCAGTTCTGCCACGTAACTGCTGATTATCAGGGTTTCCCTTTGATTTTCAGAGTTGAATTTGAACCTTTCCACCACCACTGAAACTTTGGGCGCATAGTGCTGAGTAGCGAGACGAATCAATTCCTTCAGTGTCCTCTCAGAGGGTTTCCCCAGGGCGCACAGGTTCCTCAGTAATTGATACACCGTCGGGCCGCAGACAGTCAGGAACAACGCCCGTTTCCGATTCTCCTCGGTGATATTACTGACCTCCAGGAACTCTTCGAACCTTTCTGTATAGGCCTCGAAATCTTCTCCCCCTGAGTACTGCTCCACCGCTCCAATTATTGCTCCCATTCTCGTCCTCGGTGTTTCACTTGATTCCTTCAGAATCCCATCCTCGTCGCCACGTGTTGAGGAGTGAATGACACACACGAAGGAGCGGGGGTTGCGATGTATTCTATAAAGAGGCCAGACAGGGAATGTCCGATCCTCGGGCCTTGGCAGTACATGTATCCTCGGATTGCTGTTCCGAAGAGCTGCTCAGTGCTTCGGTGCCGCTGAGGTGTAATGACTATACAACAGCTGGACTGCAGTAATCTGACACTGTAGAAAGGTGGCACTATCTGGCTCATTCATAGGGAATCAGAAGGTGTCATGTGCTGCAGAGAGGCTTGTATGTGTTATACCTATGCTAGTGAAAGGCTGGACAACACTAATCTGACCTGTAGGAATGTGGCACTCTCTGGCTCAATGCTCAGGAAAAAGAAGGTGCCATGTGCTGCAATGAGGCTTGGAGGTGTTATAACTATGCTAGTGATTGGCTAGACTGCACTATTCTGACCCTGTAAAAAGGTGAAGGTGTAGGAAAGTGGCAGTCTCTGGCTCAGTGCCATGTGCTGCAGAGAGGCTTGGAGGTGTTATATCTATGCTAGTGAAATGCTGGACTGCACTAATCTAACCCTGTAGAAAAGTGGCACTCTCAAGCTCAGTGATAGGGAATCTGAAGGTGTCATGTGCTGCAGAGAGGCTTAGAGGTGTTATAACTATGATAGTGAACGACTGGACTGCACTAATCTGGCTATCTAGGAAGGTGGCACTCTTTGGCTCAAAGGGAATCAAAAGGTCGTATATGCTGCAGAGAGGCTTGGAGGTGTTACAGCTATGCTAGTGAAAGGCTGGACTGCACTAATCTGACGAAGGTGAAGGTGTAGGAAGGTGGGACTCTCTGGCTTAGTGCTAGGGAATCAGAATGTGTCATGTGCTGCAGAGAGACTTGGAGGTGTTATAATTATGCTGCTGAGAGGCTGGACTGTACTAATCTGACCCTGTACGAAAGTGAAGATGTAGGAAGGTGGCACTGCCAAGCACTGTGCTAGGAAATTAGAATGTGTCATGTGCGGCAGGGAGGCTTGGAGGTGATATAACTATGCTAGTGAAAGGCTGGACTGCACTTTTCTGAGGTTGTAGGAAGGTGAAGGTCTAGTAAGTTGGCACTATCTGGCTCTGTACGTGCTAAGGAATCAGAAGGTGTCATGTGCTACAGAGAGGCTTGAGAGGTGTTTAAACTAGGCTAGTGAAAGGCTGGACTGCACTATTTTGTCCCTGTAGGAAGGTGGCACTCTCAGGTTCAGTGCTAGGGAATCAGAAGGTGTCATGTGCTGCAGAGCGGCTTGGAAGTGTTATAACTATATTAGTGAAAGGATGGACTGCACTAATCTGACCCTGTAGGAAGGTGCAGGTGTAGAAAGGTCAATCTCAGTGCTAGGGAATCAGAAGGTGTCATGTGCTACAGAGTAGCTTGGAAGTTTTATAACTATGCTAGTGAAACGCTGGACTGCACTAATCTGACCCCTTAGGAAGGAGAAGGTGTAGGAAGATGGCACTCTCAAGGTCAGTGCTAGGGAATCAGAAGGTGGCATGTGCTGCAGAGAGGCTTGGAAGTGATATAAATATGATAGTGAAAGGCTGGACAACACTAATCTATCCTGTAAGAAGGTGGCACTCTCTGGCTCAGTGCTAAGGAATCAGAAGGTGCCATGTGCTGCAGAGGGGCTTGGAGGTGTTATAACGATGCTAGTGAAAGGCAGGACCGCACTAATCTGACCCTGTAGGAAGGAGAAGGTGTAGGAAGATGGCACTCTCAAGGTCAGTGCTAGGGAATCAGAAGGTGTCATGTGCTGCAGAGAGGCTTGGAAGTGATATAAATATGATAGTGAGAGGCTGGACAACACTAATCTAACCTGTAAGAAGGTGGCACTCTCTGGCTCAGGGCTAGTGAATCAAAAGGTGTCATGTGGTGTAGAGATGATTCGAGGTGTTATAACTATGCTAGCGAAAGGCTGGACTGCACTAATCTGACCCTGGAGGAAGGTTAAGGTGCAGGAAGGTGGCCTCTCTGGCTCAGTGATAAGGAAACAGAAGATGTCATGTGCTGCAGAGAGGCTTAGAGGTCTTATAACTATGTTAGTGAAAGACTTGACTACACTAATCTGTCACTGAAGGAATGTGAAGGTTTAGGAAGGTGGCACTCTCAAGCACAGTACTATGGAATCAGGTGTCATGTGCTGCAAAAAGGCTTGGAGTGTTATAACTATTCTAGTGAAAGGCGAGACTGCACTAATCTTACCATGTAGGAAGGTGAAAGTGTTGGAAGGTGGCACTCTTTGGCTCAGTTTTATGGAATCAGAAGGTGGCATGTGGTGCAGAGAGGCTTGAAGGTGTTATAACTATGCTAGTGAAAGGCTGGACTGCACTTATCTGTCCCTGTACGAAGGTTGCACTCTCTGCGCTAGTGCTGGGGAATCAAAAGTTGTCATGTACTGCAAAAAGGCTTGGAGGTGTTATAACTATGGTAATGAAAATCTAGACTGCACTAATCTGACCCTATACGAAGGTGGCACTCTCTGGCTCAGTGCTAGGGAATCAAAAGGTGTCATGTACTGCAGAAAGGCTTGGAGGTGTTATAACTATACTACTGAAAGGCTGGACTACACTAATCTGACCCTGTAGGAAGGTGAAGGTGTAGGAAGGTGGTACTTTCAAGCTCAGTGGTCGGGCATCCGAAAGTGTCAAGTGCTGCAGAGGGCCTTGGAAGTGTTATAATTATGCTGGTGAAGGCTGGACTGCACCAATCTGATCCTGAAGGAAGGTGCAGGTGTCGGAAGGTGGCACTGTGAAGCTCTGTGCTAGGAAATCAGAAGGTGTCATGTGCTACATAGAGGCTTGGAGGTGTCATAACTATGCTAATGAAAGGCTGGACTGCACTTATCTGACCCTGTAGGAAAGTAAAGGTGTAGGAAGGTGGCACTTTCTGGCTCAGTGCTAGGGAATCAGGTGTCATGTGCTGCAGAGAGGCTTGGAGGTGTTATAATTATTTTTATTGCTCCGGTAAGCTTCTTCCCGGTGGGGCCTGATGGTCTGCCCAGCTCATTCTGGCGCAGGCGAGTGTTTATAGTTGCACTATCTTGTGTTGACTGATGCTGTCCCCCGGAACTCATATTTAAGCCTCCCTTTGGCGAGGTTATCTAGAGCCCTGGTTGATAGGTGGTCGTCAGGCCAGTCGGTGTGTAGTCTTAAGCCACTCGGCGGTGACTGAAAATCCTTAGCTGTGCGGCGGCTAGGATTCAAGCCCACGTCCATCCTGGAGCTCTTGAACGCTGGGGTGTAATGCTATCCTTTCAGTTACCGCCTCCCCAGTGCTAGTAAAATGCTGGACTGCATTAATCTGGCAATGTAGGAAGATGAAGGTGTAGGAATGTGGCACTCTCTGGGTCTGCGCTAGGGAGTCAGAAGGTGCCATGTGCTGCAGAGAGGCTTGGAGTTGTTATAACTATGCTAGTGAAAAGCTGGACAGCACTAATTTGACATTGAATGAAGGTGGCACTCACTGGCTCAGTGCTAGAGATTCAAAAGCTGTCTTGTGCTGCAGAGAGCCTTGGAGGTGTTATAACAATGATAGTGAAATGCTGGATTGCACTAGTCTGACCCTGTAGGAGAGTGGCACCATCAAGCTCAGTTTTTTTTTTTTTTTTTTTTTTTACGTCGCTGCCTGCTGCGCCGGTAGGCATCTTCCTGGTGGGGCCTGATGGTCGGCCCAAGGCTTCTTCCAGGTGGGGCCTGATGGTCTGCCCAGCCCGTTCTGGCGCAGGCGAGTGTTTACAGTGTTGCCATCTTGCATTGGCTCATGCTGCCCCCCGGAACTCGTTCTTGATTCGCTTGGTCGGCTTCCTCTAGAGTCCGGGTTGATGGGTGGTTTTCAGGACAGCATGTGGGTAGTTTTAAGCCACTCGGCGGTGACTGAAAAATCCGAGTGGTAGCGTGGGGATTCGAACCCGCGTCGTCCATCACGCGGTGAATGTGGGCCCAGTACGCTACCATTTCGGCCACCGCCTACCCACACTAGTGAATCAGAAGGTTCCATGTGCTGAATAGAGGCTTGGAGGTGTTATAACTATGCTAGTGAAAGGCTGGACTGCACTAATCTGACCTGTAGGAGGGTGGCACTCTCAAGCTCAGTATTAGAGAATCAGGTGTTATATGCAGCAGAGAGGATTGGAGGTATTATATAAATGCTAGTGAAAGGATGGACTACACTAATCTGACCATGTAGGAAGGTGGAGATGTAGGAAGGTGGCACTCTCTGGCTGAGTTCAATGGAATCAGAAGGAGTCATGTGCTGCAGAGAGGCTTGGAGTTGTTATAGCTATGCTAGTGAAAGACTGGATTGCAGTAATCTGACACTGTAGAAAGGTCGCACTATCTGGCTCAGTGCTAGGGAATCAGATGTCATGTGCTGCAGCGAGGCTTGGAGTTGTTATAACAATGCTAGTGAAAGGCTGGACTGCACTAATCTGACCCTGTAGGAAGACGTAGGTGTAGGAAGGTGGCACTCTCTGGCTCAGTGCTAGGGAATCAAAATGTGTCGTGTGCTGCAGAGAGGCTTAGAGGTGTTATAACTATGATAGTGAACGACTGGACTGCACTAATCTGGCCCACTAGGAAGGTGAAGTTGTAGGGAGGTGGCACTCTTTGGCTCAGTGCTAGGGAATCAAAAGGTCGTATGTGCTGCAGAGAGGCTTGGAGGTTTGATAACTATGCTAGTGAGAATCTGGACTGCACTAATCTGACCCTGTAGGAAGGTGGCACTTTCTGGCTCATTGCGAGGGCTTAAAGGTGTTTTAACTATGCTAGTGAAAGGTTGGACTGCACTAATCTGTTCCTGTAGGAAGGTGAAGGTATCATGTGCTGCAGAGAGTCTTGGAGGTGTTACAACTTTGCTAGTGAAAGGCTGGACTACACTAATCTGACCCTGTAGGAAGGTGAAGGTGTAGGAAGGTGGCTCTCTCAAGGTCAGTGCAAGGGAATTAGAAGGTGTCATGTGCTTCAGAGAAGCTTGGAGGTGTTATAACTATGCTAGTGAAAGGCTGGATTGCATTAATCTGACACCTTAGGAAGGAGTAGGTGTAAGAAGATGGCACTCTCAAGCTCAGTGCTAGGGAATCAGAAGGTTTCATGTGCTGCAGAAAGGCTTGGCGGTGTTATAACAATGCCAGTGAGAGGCTGGACTGAACCAGTCTGACCCTGTAGGAAGGTGAAGGTTTAGGAAGGTGGCACTCTCTGGCTTAGTGTTAGGGAATCATAAGGTGTCATGTGCTGCAGAGAGGCTTAGAGGTGTTATAAATATGATAGTGGAAGGCTGGACTGCAATAATCTAACCTGTAAGAAAGTGGTACTCTCTGGCTCAGTGCTAGGGAATCATAAGGTGTCATGTACTGCAGAGAGGCTAAGAGGTGTTATAACTATGCTAGTGAAAGGCAGGACTGCACTATTCTGACCCTGTAGAAAGTTAAAGGGATAGGAAGGTGGCACTCTCAAGTTCAGTGTTAGGGAATCAGGTGTCATATGCAGCAGAGAGGCTTGGAGGTGTTATAACTATGTTAGTGAGATGCTGGTGTTGAGGAGTGAATGGCACACACGAGGGAGCGGGGATTGCGGTGCATTCTATAAAGAGGCCAGGCAGGGAATGTCCGATCCTCGAGCCTTGGCAGTACATGTATACTCGGATTGTTCCGAAGCGCTGCTCAGTGCTTCGGGGCCGCTGAAGGGTAATGGCTCTACAGCACCTCACCCTCCTACTAAAGTTTTATGTTATCCCCTAAATATCCACCACCATCTCCCGTCACCAAAACTCCCCTTTACTGCCGTCACCATTTACATAGTTGCTTGATATCTGCCAGGCGGCTTCCTTTGTCGTGCCGATCGTCGCCTCGTCTCGGCAGAAATTATTTTTCCCCGGGTGTATGTCCTGTTGATCCCACCGGCCGTCGCGTTTGTCCTGCCCCTGTCGGCGGTTCTGCTGCCGCCTCTCCCGGTTTGGTTGACGCCCTCCCCTCTGTTCCCGGTCGTGGTTGTCTGTATGGTCTTCTGTCTACTAGTTGGGGATGCTGTATATCCACCGCTGCCCCGCTGCGTGCCTCCGTGTCCCCATCGTCCCCTCGCCGCTCAGCCGTCTCCCCGTCTCAGCGGCTGGGGTGTCTATGTCCGTGCCTTCTTGTTACCTCTCTAGGGCACTTGGTCGTCACCTGCTGACAATGGGGATTCTCCGTTAATTTTATCCTGGGCAGGCCTGTCACTGCTTACCAAAATTATTTGATCCGCGTGGCGGGACCACAAGGTATTTCCTCCAACATCTGCTTCGTAGGACAGTGGTCCCGTCTTGGCTATTATTCTCCCTCTCCGCCATTTCGGTCCCACATAGCTTCTTGCCCAAACTATGTCATTTTTTCAGAATGTTCTTACCCTTTTCCCCGTCATCTGTTGGTCTTGCCTGCTCTCCATCGCGGTCTCTTCGTCGGGCAGAAGTGGGTCTAGTTTTGAGCGTATATTCCTGCCCATCAGCATTTCCGCCGGTGTTTTCCCTGTTGTGCTGTGTGGAGTAGAACGATAGTTTAACAGAAATTTAAACAGGCTCCTTTCCCCCGACTTGCAGCCCCCCATCATTGCCGTTATTCCTTCCTTCACAGTGCTCACCGCTCTCCGCCAGTCCGTTACTCGCCGGGTGGTATGGCTCCACTCTGATGTGCCGGATTCCATTCTGCTTGACGAAAGATGCCATCTCTTCCGACGTAAACTGCGGGCCATTGCCTGTGCATAGCTGTAGGGGTAGACTAAACCTGCTAAACAGTACACTCAGTTCATGTAGAGTTCGAGCCGTCGTCGTGGATTTCATTGGTACTGCCTCTATCCACTTTGAGTAGCTATCCACTACTATGAGAAGCGTTGTTCCCATAATTGGCTCCGCAAAATCTGCATGGAGCCTCTGCCTCATGTTCTCTCCCAAGGGTGGACCGCTGACTGTAGTGGTGCTGCCCGCTTCTCCGCACATCCTGGACACGCTCTCGCCATTTCCTCCAGCTCCTTGTCGAGACCCGGCCGCCACACACATCGTCGAGCCAGCTGCTTCATCCTCACGCATCCTGAGTGCCCCACATGCATATCCTTTTTCACCTTGTCTTGCAGGGACGCCGGTATCACCACTCTGCCTCCCCACATTAAGCAATCCCCCTCTGTCGAGAGTTCCTCCATCCGAGACTTGTAACTGCTTACCTCTGCTGTTGCCTCCTCCGGCAATCCGTCTGACCTTACTGCCGCCAGCACCTTTCCCAGGACTCTGTCACGCCGCGTTGCCGCTGACACTTCTCTTGCTGTCGCTGAAGGCCCCTCGTCCATATATAACACGTTACTTGTCATGGCTTCCCTCTCTATTCTTTCTGCTCCTTTGTCGACGATGCCCGGGAGCGGTAGTCTGGACAAGGTGTCGGCGACCCTCATGTCTGCAGAGGGTCTTACCTCCACATCGTAGCTGTAGGCCGCTAGTTGAAGGGCGTATCGCTGCATCTGCGCTGCCCCCAACGGCGGCATCTCTCTGCTGGGGTTCAATATTCTGGAAAGTGCTTTGTTATCAGTGACAAGGGTAAATTTCCTCCCATAGCAATACTGATGAAATTTCCTAATACCGTAAGAAACTGCCACCGCTTCCTTTTCTACGATGGGATATTTCTGCTCTGTTTGTGTCAGTATTCCTGGCGCATACGCCACCGGCCTTTCTATGTCTCCTGGAAAGACTTGCATTAGCGCCGCTCCGACTCCTACTTCGCTCGCGTCTGTTATCAGTTTGACCGGTAATTGTGGATCGTATCTCACCAATACTGGGTTGCTGGCCAACGTCTGTCTTACCCTTGCCATCGCCTCTTCACATTCCTTGGTCCATCGCCACTTAACTCCCTTCTTGAGTAGCTCATACAATGGCGACAACGTAGTGGCGAGGTGTGGCAACAGCCGGGACTAGTACCCACCGCTCCCAATACGCTCCGGAGTGTCGGTACATCACTCGGGTTCGGCATCCTTCTTATTGCTTCGGTCTTCTCTGGTATGGGTTTCAGCTCCGTGCACCTCCTGCAAATTGAATTCACACTTTGACCTTTTGAGCCGAATCTCATTATCTTTTAGTCTCCCCAGCACTTTGTCCAAAGTTTTAATAAGGTCTTCTGTTTTCGTTTCCATCACCAGCAAGTCGTCTAAGTATGCCACACACACTTCTAATATTCTGTCCATCGCCGCCTGGAAAATGTCCCCACAGAAAGCTAAACCAAAGGGCAATCTGTTCATCCTCAACAATCCTCTATGCGTAGCTACAGTTGTTAGGTCTTTTGATTCCTCACTTAACTCCATCTGTAGATAAGCATCTCTCAAATCTAACTTTGCAAACCTCTTCCCTTTTATCCTTGCAAACAACTCTACCGGGGAGGGTAAGGGGTGCTTAACTATATCCACCTGGGGATTTACCGTCACTCTGTAGTCAGCCGCCAGCCTTACTTTGCCATCTACTTTGGGCACTACCACCAACGGTGTCGCCTAGCCACTGTTGTTGTCAGTCTCCACGGACTCGGTAATACCTACCTTAAACCACCTCTCCAACTCCTGGTCCACGAGTGGGTAAAGGGCGTGTGGCCCTGGTCGCGCTTTCTTCCGCACCGGTCGTGCTTCTTTCTTGAGACGCAGGTGTGCTTTGATCGGCATGTGCCCTAAAGGCTGTGAAAAGACCTCACTGTGCTTGTGTAGGATTGTGGTAAGTTTATCCCCATTCTTCTCCGCAACTCCAAGTTTGCCTACCATCTCCTTCCAGTCCAGCTGAATCACCAGTAGCCAGTCACGACCCAAGAGCGAGGGCCCTGTTCCTTTCACTACCTTTAACAGCAGAGTTTCTACTTGATTTTTAAACTTGACCTCCAGCATGGCTACTCCTCGTACCTGAAGTGCCTCACCTGTGTATGTGACTAACCGCCTGTTGGAGGCTTCAAGTCTTGGTTTGCTGCGTAGCCTGTTCCACTCCTCCTCGCTGATGACCGTGCTGCTCGCTCCCGTGTCCACCTCCGTGCGTATCTCTGTGCCCTGCACGCTCACGTCTACAGTCAGTGGTGGGGTTTTCCGGGTTCTCCGCTGTTGTCCAGACAGCTGTAAAATACCAAACACCTCCACCCTCTCTTCCTCATCACTAATCTCTTGCTCCTCATCATCCACGCTATTTACTCTGCCTCGCCGTGGACACATTACATTCGCCTGGTGTGGCCTTTACGACTGCACCTGAAGCATTCCCTATCCTTAAATGGGCACTCCGTTGCCTTGTGGTAACTACTGCCACACCGATTACAAGCTACACTACTACGTGCCCCCTCACGAGGCAAGTACTTGTTTTGCAGCCTGGCCTTGTCCCACCTGCTCGTTGGTTCTTTCTGGTCCCCGGGCTTCGTTCGCGGCGGCTCCACTCTGTTCACCTGGGCTTCTTTGTGCTCCCCTCCCAGCACCTTCGCCTCCGTGGTTGCTGCCTCCATCGATAATGCCAGTTTGCACGCTTTGTCCCAAGTTAAGTCGTCGCCCTCTCGTAACAACCTCCGCCGGATCCGTTCGCTCGACACTCCACCGACGAATCTTTCTCGAAGCTGCTCTGTTAAGTTTGCCCCAAAGCTGCAGTTGGAAGCTTTCCTCTTCAGTTCTGCCACGTAATTGCTGATTATCAGGGTTTCCCTTTGATTTTCAGAGTTGAATTTGAACCTTTCCACCACCACTGAAACTTTGGGCGCATAGTGCTGGGTAGCGAGACGAATCAATTCCTTCAGTGTCCTCTCAGAGGGTTTCCCCAGGGCGCACAGGTTCCTCAGTAATTGATACACCGTCGGGCCGCAGACAGTCAGGAGCAACGCCCGTTTCCGATTCTCCTCGGTGATATTACTGACCTCCAGGAACTCTTCGAACCTTTCTGTATAGGCCTCGAAATCTTCTCCCTCTGAGTACTGCTCCACCGCTCCAATTATTGCTCCCATTCTCGTCCTCAGGGTTTCACTTGATTCCTTCAGAATCCCATCCTCGTCGCCAGCGGGGGTTGCGATGTATTCTATAAAGAGGCCAGACAGGGAATGTCCGATCCTCGGGCCTTGGCAGTACATGTATCCTCGGATTGCTGTTCCGAAGAGCTGCTCAGTGCTTCGGTGCCGCTGAGGTGTAATGACTATACAACAGCTGGACTGCAGTAATCTGACACTGTAGAAAGGTGGCACTATCTGGCTCATTCATAGGGAATCAGAAGGTGTCATGTGCTGCAGAGAGGCTTGTATGTGTTATACCTATGCTAGTGAAAGGCTGGACAGCACTAATCTGACCTGTAGGAATGTGGCACTCTCTGGCTCAATGCTCAGGAAAAAGAAGGTGCCATGTGCTGCAATGAGGCTTGGAGGTGTTATAACTATGCTAGTGATTGGCTAGACTGCACTATTCTGACCCTGTAAAAAGGTGAAGGTGTAGGAAAGTGGCAGTCTCTGGCTCAGTGCCATGTGCTGCAGAGAGGCTTGGAGGTGTTATATCTATGCTAGTGAAATGCTGGACTGCACTAATCTAACCCTGTAGAAAAGTGGCACTCTCAAGCTCAGTGATAGGGAATCTGAAGGTGTCATGTGCTGCAGAGAGGCTTAGAGGTGTTATAACTATGATAGTGAACGACTGGACTGCACTAATCTGGCTATCTAGGAAGGTGGCACTCTTTGGCTCAAAGGGAATCAAAAGGTCGTATATGCTGCAGAGAGGCTTGGAGGTGTTACAGCTATGCTAGTGAAAGGCTGGACTGCACTAATCTGACGAAGGTGAAGGTGTAGGAAGGTGGGACTCTCTGGCTTAGTGCTAGGGAATCAGAATGTGTCATGTGCTGCAGAGAGACTTGGAGGTGTTATAATTATGCTGCTGAGAGGCTGGACTGTACTAATCTGACCCTGTACGAAAGTGAAGATGTAGGAAGGTGGCACTGCCAAGCACTGTGCTAGGAAATTAGAATGTGTCATGTGCGGCAGGGAGGCTTGGAGGTGATATAACTATGCTAGTGAAAGGCTGGACTGCACTTTTCTGAGGTTGTAGGAAGGTGAAGGTCTAGTAAGTTGGCACTATCTGGCTCTGTACGTGCTAAGGAATCAGAAGGTGTCATGTGCTACAGAGAGGCTTGAGAGGTGTTTAAACTAGGCTAGTGAAAGGCTGGACTGCACTATTTTGTCCCTGTAGGAAGGTGGCACTCTCTGGTTCAGTGCTAGGGAATCAGAAGGTGTCATGTGCTGCAGAGCGGCTTGGAAGTGTTATAACTATATTAGTGAAAGGATGGACTGCACTAATCTGACCCTGTAGGAAGGTGCAGGTGTAGAAAGGTCAATCTCAGTGCTAGGGAATCAGAAGGTGTCATGTGCTACAGAGTAGCTTGGAAGTTTTATAACTATGCTAGTGAAACGCTGGACTGCACTAATCTGACCCCTTAGGAAGGAGAAGGTGTAGGAAGATGGCACTCTCAAGGTCAGTGCTAGGGAATCAGAAGGTGTCATGTGCTGCAGAAAGGCTCGGAGGTGTTATAACATGCTAATGAGAGGCTTGACTGAACTAATCTGACCCTGTAAGAAGCTGAAGGTTTAGGAAAGTGGCACTCTCTGGCACAGGGTTAGGGAATCAGAAGGTGTCATGTGCTGCAGAGAGGCTTGGAAGTGATATAAATATGATAGTGAAAGGCTGGACAACACTAATCTAACCTGTAAGAAGGTGGCACTCTCTGGCTCAGGGCTAGTGAATCAAAAGGTGTCATGTGCTACAGAGTAGCTTGGAAGTTTTATAACTATGCTAGTGAAACGCTGGACTGCACTAATCTGACCCCTTAGGAAGGAGAAGGTGTAGGAAGATGGCACTCTCAAGGTCAGTGCTAGGGAATCAGAAGGTGTCATGTGCTGCAGAGAGGCTTGGAAGTTATATAAATATGATAGTGAAAGGCTGGACAACACTAATCTAACCTGTAAGAAGGTGGCACTCTCTGGCTCAGTGCTAAGGAATCAGAAGGTGCCATGTGCTGCAGAGGGGCTTGGAGGTGTTATAACGATGCTAGTGAAAGGCAGGACTGCACTAATCTGACCCTGTAGGAAGGAGAAGGTGTAGGAAGATGGCACTCTCAAGGTCAGTGCTAGGGAATCAGAAGGTGCCGTGTGCTGCAGAGGGGCTTGGAGGTGTTATAACGATGCTAGTGAAAGGCAGGACTGCACTAATCTGACCCTGTAGGAAGGTGTAGGTGTAGGAAGGTGGCACTCTCTGGTTATATGTTAGGGAATCAGAAGGTGTCATGTGCTGCAGAGAGGCTTGGGGATGTTATAACTATGCTAGTGAAATGCTGGACTCCAGTAACCTGATTATGTAGGGAGGTGAAGGTGTAGGAAGGTGGCACTCACCGGCTCAGTCCTAGAAAATCAGAAGGTGTCATGTTCTGCAGAGATGCTTGGAGGTGTTATAACTATGCTAGTGAAAGGCTGGACTGCACTAGTCTGACCCTGTAGGCAGGTGGCAAACTCAAGCTATGTGCTACGGAATCAGAATGTGTCATGTGCTGCGGAGAGGATTGGAGGTGTTATAACTACGTTAGTGAAAGGCTGGACAGCAGTAATTTGACAATGTAGGAAGGTGGCACTCTCTGGCTCAGTGCTAGAGAGTCTGAAGCTGCCTAGTGCTGCAGAAAGGCTTGGAGGTGTTATAACAATGCTACTCAGAAGCTGGACTGCACTAATCAGACCCTGTAGGAAGGTGAAGGTTTAAGAAGGTGGCACTCTCTGGCTCAATTCTAAGGAATCAGAAGGTTTTCATGTGCTTCAGAGAATCTTAGAGGTGTTATAACTATGCTAGTAAAATGCTGGACTACACAAATCTGATCCTGCAGGAAGGCACCACTCTCAAGGTCAAGGCTAGGGAATCAGGAGGTGCCATGTGCTGCAGAAAGGCCTGGAGGTGTAATAACTATGTTAGTGAAAGGCTAGACTGAACTAATCTGACCCTTAAAGAAGGTGAAGGTGTTAGAAGGTGGCACTCTGCATCTGTGCTGGGAAATCAGAAGGTGTCTTGTGCTGCAGAGGAGCTTGGAATTGTTACAACTATGCTAGTGAAAGGCTGGACTGCACTAATTTGTCCCTGTAGGAAGGTGAAAGTGTAGGAAGTTGGCACTCTCAAGCTCAGTGCTAGGGAATCAGAAGGTGTCATTTGCAGCAAAGAGGTTTGGAGGTGTTATACCTATGCTGGTGAAAGGCTGGACTGCAGTAATCTGACTCTGTAGAAAGGTGGCATACTCTGTCTCAGTGCTAGGGAATCAGAAGGTGTCATGTACTGCCTAGAGGCTTGGATGTATTATAAGTATGCTAGTGAAAGGTTGAACTAAACTAATCTGACCCTTTTGGAAGGGGAAGGTATAAGAAGGTGGCACTCTCAAGCTATGTGCTAGGGAATCAGAAGGTGTCATGTGCTGCAGAGAGGCTTGGAAGAGTTTTAACAATGGTACTAATAGCCTGGACTGGACTAATCTGACCCTGTTGGAAGGTGAAGGTGTAGGAAGGTGGCACTGTAAGGCTCAGTGCTAGGGAATCAGAAGGTGTCATGTGCTGCAGAGAGGTTTGCAGATGTTATAATTATGCTAGTGAAAGGCTGGACTGCACTAATCTGACCCCGTAGGAAGGTGAAGGTGTATGAAGGTGTAACTCTCAAGCTCAGTGATAGGGAATCAGAAAGTGCCATGTGCTGCATAAAGGATTGGAGGTGTTATAACTATGCTAGTGAAAACCTGGACTGCACTACTCTGACCCTGTAGAAAGGTGTAGTTATAGGAAGGTTTCAGTCTCTTGCTCAGTGAAGGGGAATCAGAAGATGTCATGTGCTATAGAGTAACTTGGAGGTGTTATAACTATGCTAGTGGAAGGCTGAACTGCACTAATATGACCCTATAGGAAGGTGGCACTGTAAGGCTCAGTGCTAGGGAATCAAAAGGTGTCATGTGCTGCAGAGAGGCTTGGAGGTATTTTAACTAGTCTAGTGAAAGGTTGGACTGCACTAATCTGACCCTATAGGAAGGTTGCACTTTCTGGCTCAGTGGAAAGGAATCAGCAGTTGTCATGTGCTGCATAGAGGCTCTGAGGTGTTATAACTATGCTAGTGAACGGTTGGAATGCACTTATCTGACCCTATAGTATGGTGGCACTCTCTGGCTTAGTGTTATGGAATCAGAAGGTGTCCTGTGCTGCAGAGAGGCTTGGAGGTGTTATAGCTATGCTAGTGAAAGGCTGGACTGCACTAATATGACCCTGTTGGAATGAGCAACTGTAGGAGGTAGGCACTCTCTGGCTCAGTGTTAGGGAGTCAGAAGATGTCATGTGCTGCAGAGAGGCTTGGAGGTGTTATAACTATGCTAGTGAAAGGCTGGACTGCACTATTCTGAACCTGTAGGAAGGTGAAGGCGTAGGAATGTGGCACTCTCTGGCTCAGTGCTAGGGAATCAGAAGGTGTCATGTGCTGCAGAAAGTCTTGTAGGTGTTATAACTATGCTAGTGAAAGGCTGGACTGCACTAATCTGACCCTGTAGGAAGGTGGCACTCACTGGCTTCGTGCTAGGGAATCAGAAGGTGTCATGTGCTGCAGAGAGGCATGAAGGCGTTATTCCTGTGCTGCTGAAAGGCTGGACTGCACTAATATGACCCTGTAGGGAGGTTAAGGCGTTGGGAGGTGGCAGTAGTAACAAATGTACGGACGTGGGGTAATTGGAAGTGGGGGACTGGAAGTGGGGTTGGGGGGTCAGCAGGGGGTTACGGAAGTGGGGTGGTGGAAGTGGGGGGACTGGAAGTGGGGTTGGGGGGTCAGCGGTCAGCAGGGGGTTAGGGAAGCGGGGGTATCTGGACCCCCCCCATCTCTTTTACCTTTTCACCCCCCCCTCACCCTCTCTCGGACTAGCGTACGGAAGCGAGAGGGTGACGGGAGTAGGGGTGCCCAGCAGGGAGGGGGGTAGGGGGGGTGACGGGAGAAGGGGTGCTTGAAGGGTTAAGATAAGATCTTGGACCCTCGAATGACCACGAGTGGGGGGTCAGCGGAGGGTACTTGAAGAGTTAAGATAAAATCGTGAGCTCGAGTGACCACAAGATTATAATCACAGAAAAAGGTTAAAGACATTAGGTTAATGACCAGGCTGGAATACGTCACGCGCACCTGTTCCCGGTGACTTATCTTTCTTCCCATACACACACACACACACACACACACACACACACACACACACGCACACACACACACACACACACACACACACACACACACACACACACACACACACACACACACACACAAGTAAGATCGAGATCTCGAGTGACCCCAATATTACAATCACGGAAAAAGGTTAAAGACATTAGGTTAATGACCAGGCTGGAATGTGCCCCGCGCACCTGTTTCCGGCGTCTTATCTTTCCCTCCTTCCCACTGACACGCATACACACACACACGCACACACACACACACACACACACACACACACACACACACACACACACACACACACACACACACACACACACACACATCTGGTCTTACGAGATAAAATCGCGGAAAAAATGGATCGATGACATCTCCATGTATCTGAGGCCACGCCTATTGAAGTCTTAATGATTCAAGTCATTACAATAAACCTCAGGTTATTAAGGACTGACCCGAGGAACACACATGCTTGCGCACACGCACATGCATACACACACACACACACACACACACACACACACACACACACACACACACACACACACACACACACACACACACACACACACACACACACACACACACACACACACACACACACACACACACACACACACACACACACATCTGTTCATGCGAGATAAAAATCACGGAAAAAAAATGTTTCGATGACATCTCCATGTATCTGAGGCCACGCCTTCTGGTCTTCGGAAGCCTTAATGATTCAAGTCATTACAATAAACCTCGGGTCATTAAGGACTGGCCTGAGGAACACACACACACACACACACACACACACACACACACACACACACACACACACACACACACACACACACACACATGTACAAACGAACACACAATGTCGAAGGGTATTTATGGACGTCAAGCCAACGAGCACTTCACAGGCTCTCAAGGCGGTCTCGGGTCAAGAGGTCTCCTGTTCTTGTTTCCCGTAAACATGAGGACCCCTGTACACCCCTGTATCAAATGTTCATGGTGTAATAATTACTTCCCGTTGTCCGCACTCGCAGCTCATAGGGCGGCCTGCCTTCCAGAGGGCCTTGGGACTGGATCGAAAGATATATCTACTAGAAACAATGGTAAGTACTTAAATGTTTGCGTTACTTTATATGATTGTCATAAAAAAACAGTAGCAGATGTGGATGACGGGAGGGAGGTAGAGAGCTGGGCAGCATGGTCAATATCGACTTTAGTCTTTCTATCTTTTTTCAGAAGAGACGTCGTCGACTAGCTCTGATCGATCAGATGTCGGTTTCTCTCAACCAGACCCCAGCGATATTGGAAGTTGTTCTCCACGGGCGGGTCTCAGCGACGAAGCCAGTCAAAACCAAAGGTAGGTCAAAACCTAATATCTTCTGAAATGCAATATTGTTAAAATGTGTTTTACAAGAGACACATTTTCCATATTGTATTTTAAGTGTCACAGTAAAATATGTGCGGGATAGAGGGTTCAAAAATTTCATTTGTGTTTCGTATTCCTTAAGGACTATCTCCGAAGAAGGCGGGTCTGGTAGGCTCAGCCATTGGCCCTCCTCTTCAGCGATCGGTAGTGGACGAAAACGAAAACAAGCGAATATAGGAACAAACGGTAAGTTTCTACGTTTTTTATTGCGCACACGTCTGTTCTAAGGAAAAAAATTGTAATTTCACTATTTCTCTCTAATATTATTTTACCTTTCTTCAGACACCTGCAGGAAAAAGCAAGCCCGTCGTGAGGGATTCTCCCATCCAAACAGTTCTCCACAGCCAGGACCCAGCGGTTATAACCCGGGACGGCCGACAACAACACCCTCACCAACACCAGGTGAAATAAGCCAACATTTCAACGGGGCCTTAACAACGATCGACGTGCCCGTCCCACCAGCAGACAACGGCGACATTGCATCATATTTCAACAACAACACTGGCCGTCTTCGCGAGGCAGTAGAGTCTGTATTCCAAGGCTGCCAGCAGGTTAGACCTCCTTCTTTTAAAGTGTACGTTGACATGCATCTGCGTTTAGTCAGAGAAGACCCCGACGGTGGAGTTCAATATAGAGATATGTATATGAGAAGTCATATGCAGGTAATTAGCTATGACGATATAGATTCATATGTACGTGAACTATCCGAATATTTTGTTAATCGGTTTGAACATGACATGTCGGACGAAGAGGGCAGTGGATTTACGTTAGATGAAATAGTTAGCGTAAAATTTTCCTTCTCTCTTATAATGCTGCACAATAGTATTGGAGAGTATGTGCCCTATCCTAAAGGGTGTTCAGGAAAACACAAGTTCTCAACCCTTCGGGACCCACGGACTGTGTTTTCCAAGTTCTAACAGCTTATCGCTATCTAAAGTCAAGAAATGTAGTTCCATCGGGCAGGCAATGGGAGAATGCTTGCTTGGCCTCTATTAATACGGGTAACATTCCAACCCCGGTATCCTGGGAAGACCTCGGTCGGCTTGAAAGATTAAACAACATAAGTATTCGCGTTTACTGTCTAGACAACGTTGAAGACAAAAAAGGCGAACTAACTCTAGTCAGAAAGGGGCTCAAAGATCAAGAAGTTGTTCATTGTCTGTTGTTGGGGAACAGACACCTAGCTCTTATCCAAGACTTTGACGCATACATGAACCTGTTTACCTGCCAACGTCGCGGGAAAAAAATGTTTTGCGATATCTGCCTGTGCGCCTGTGAGAACAAGACAACGCTTGCTGAACATGTGCTAATTTGCCCAACGATGATCACAAGACTAAGATTCCCACCCGCGGGTTCTACTGTGAAATTTATTAATCATGCTAAGGCATATGAGCCATCTTATTTAGCATTCTATGACTTTGAGAGTATTCTCGTACAGCCTTCTTCGAATGTGTCTGGATGTGTAAAGAGACATCACTTTGCCATAGCGTATGCTTACATTATAGTGAATAGAAACGGAGAAACAGTACAAAGCGGATCCTATTGTGGAAGTAATGCTGCAAACCATTTTATTCATACAATGCAGTGTGCCTGGAAAAAGTTGAAATTTTCTAAAGGCTACAATAAAATCAACATGACCGATGAAGATACGACACGTCACAATGAGCAAACTCACTGTCTTCTCTGCAAACAGGGTTTTTTAAAAGGTAAAGGAGTAAAACATCATGACCATGAAACATCAGGAAACAATTACATTGGAGCTTATTGTAATAGATGCAACCTCCAAATGAAAAATCACAAATTGCAGCTCACTCTCATTGCACATAATGCTAATTACGACATGTCGTTAATCCTGCGTGAATTAACGATACCTGACTTGAAAATCAAACTAAGACCAAAACGTTCAGTTCACAAATACCATGAAGTCATCATAAATGACTTGAGATTTATTGACTCGTATGCCTTTATGTCTGGTTCGCTCGCGGCTTTAGCGAACCAATTCATCAGTAATGGGAACGAACCCATATGCACACAACAGATGTTGAAAGATGTGCCAGCACCTGCGTTGCCATTATTGATCAAGGGGAAGCAGGTGTTTTGTTATGACTATATGGATTCGATGGAACGACTTTCTGAGACACGTCTTCAAACACTCGAAGATATTTTCAATTCGCTTCAAGAAGCAGAACTTTCCGAAAGTGATTATAAACATGCTCAGAATGTTTGGAAAGTAGCTGGGTGTCAGAGCCTGAAGGACTATTTGTTGCTTTATGTAAAAGTGGATGTTGGTCTTCTATGTGATGTCTTCCTAGAGTGGAGAGGTATTTTGAAAACCCAGTGGAGGTTGGATATTGTAAATTATGTTAGCCTGCCAGGATTTGCCTATGACTCCTTTCTGCTAAAAACACAGCAGGAATTAGAGGTGCTTAGTAGCCCAGACATATATCATTGCATTCAAACAAATGTGCGTGGGGGCTACACAAGTGTTGTGCGTCGTTTTGTACGCGCCAATAACATCTACACGAACCCTCAGTTTAATCCAAAACATGATAGAAGCACTTTCCTTTCATATCTTGACTTCAACAGTCTTTATCCCACTGTAATGCAAGAGAAGTTGCCATGTGGGGATATGAGAAAACTAGATGAGACAGAAATGCAGTCGTTTTTGAGCGGGGGCTTGGTCAATCAAGCAACCGATGGCGATTTGGATATCTCATTCTGTGCGATACTGAGGCTGTCTCACGTGAAGTCGTTGAGAAAACGGATGACCTCCCACTGATCATCAGAAGACACAATATCACCAACAGAGATATATCGTCAGTCACACGCGAATGGTATGAAGAAGAAAACCGTCCAGCACCGTGTAAGAACATAAAACTGATTGGAACACATGCTGCTCAGGAGAAAATGCTATTTGCTCTGCCCCTCCTTAAACTACTTATTCGACTAGGCCTGGTTGTTAAAAAAGTGCATGCTATTTATACGTTTAAGCAAAAGCACTTTCTTGCGGACTTCATTCAGGATAACATAGAAGCCCGCAAAAGTGCTACTTGCCCTATCAAGAAAAATGCAATCAAGTGTATTTCAAACAGCATTTTTGGTCGATTCCTGATGAACGTGGCCAAATATAGTGAAGACATAGATATTGTCACCAACCGCGAAAAGTTTTGAAGCTGGCCCGAAGTCCTTACTTTAAACGCGTTGTACCTCTCAATGATGGTCATGTAGTTGTAACTCGCCATAGGAAATATTCACGGGTGAATCATCCAAACTACATTGGCTACTACATCCTAGAGCTGTCCAAGCTGCGACTATATGATTTCTATTACAATGTGTTGAAGGCTCATTACGGAGATCGGGCGAAACTAGTGTATTGCGACACTGATTCCTTAATAACAGAAATTGAAACTCCTGATCTATTAACAGAGTACTCGCAGGAACCCTTCAAAAGCTATATAGACACAAGTAACTTTAGCCCCTCACATTCCTTGTACAGCACAGACAACAAAGGAAAGCTTGGATTTCTCAAGTCTGAAGTGGGGGAAAGAACCATCTCAGAATTTGTAGGTGTAAAACCAAAGTGCTACTCCATCCTCTTGGCAGACGGTGACCGGTTGAGTTCAGCTAAGGGCGTTCCAAAGTTCATAAAGAAGAAAATTGCTCATCAGCGATACAAAGACGCCCTATTCCAGAAGCAAACATTTACCTTTGACTATCAGGGATTCACAGTGCGCAATGGACGAATGAGTACAGTAAAATATCCCAAGAGAGGGATATCTGTAGTTGAGGACAAAAGATACTACATTAGCACCTTGGAGTCGCGATCTTACGGTCATCCCGATAATTCTATAGGGATAGAGGAGGAAGAGCAGGAGGAGGAGGTAGCCCAGATCATGACACTGTCAAACGAAGAAAATTTGGAGGAAGGCGATGAAAGAGGCATAACAGAAGCGAGACTAGCCGAGGTAATGGGTGGGCAAGAGATCGGTGAAATGGGAGAACTAGAAGAAGAAACCTATGAATTGTGGGGAGAACGGGATGTGCTGGTCGAGCAATATTTTCCCTTGATAAAACGGGTAGAGGCGGATGATGACATGTTAATGCAAGCCGCGGAACAGGAAGAAATAAATCAAATGCTCTCATCATCCCCCCTTGAATATATGCTAGTAGATACAGACTTTTCAGAATAAATTGTAGCTGTTTATAAGATAGGGACTGGTGTGAATGTTGTATATACTGTTTATAGTGTAAGAATTTGCCTGCTATTTTTATGTTAAATATAAAATATATGTAAATATATTCTGTATATAGGACTAATGTTGGAGCCTATGATATTATAAAATTGCACATGATGAATCTGGAATCATAATTTGACCAAATTCCAATAAACATTGAGTTTGTTTGACTTGTTTATATGACCTTTATAAAAAAATAAAAAAAGAAACGGATGAAAAAAACACAATAATTGTCTTAAAATTTATTCGATTTGTGGAAACATGAATAAAACGCTTTTATGTTTCGATCCGGCTCATGCATAAAAGACTGCCCGCCAAATCAGGCGGGCGGCGGCGGCGGCGGCGGTAGCGAGAGGTGCGGCGACAGGATGCGACAGGATTGCTCGGGGCCCGGGACGGGGCGGGGCGGGGCGGGGCGGGGCGGGGGCTGCACGGGGTAGTGGCGGTGACGAGTGAGGACCTGTGAGTGGAGCCAGACCTCTGATTTAAGCATGGTATACAACCACCCCACCCCCCGATAAAGGAACTAGAAAATTATTTATGCTTAGAATAGTTTCATGGAATGTAATACAATTCAATATGAAAAAATCAATAAGTCAATACTTACTTTTTATGAACACGTGTTAAATGTTTGATGACATACGGGCATTATAAACTTGCTGTAAGCGAATCGCATCACGTGTTCATCATTCCTCGAATATTCGGTCTTGGAAAACTCCATACATATTTTTTCAAGAGTTTCTCTTACACCCAAGTGCGAAACATTGTAGGCAAAGTACATGGCATAAGCCCCGCACACATCGCTTCGCGTGCTTTGAAGTCGAAATGCATTTTTATACATACTGAGCCCGGGGTAATCAATATATTTGAAATGATCAGAGTATAATTTTGGATCGAGAGCATAACTATCTAGGAACACTGCCATGCCCGGTTCATAGTACAGACAAATCCAGTGTCCCATTTCTCTTTTAGAATAACTTGGTAGCGTATTGACGATGCACACTATAGGTTTTCTATATCGAGGTATAGAGTTTACCTCGTCTGCCAATAACACGCCTAAAAACAAGGCTTGCTTTCCTATGTGCCCCCCTCAATCCTCTTTCAATCTCCATGTTGTTCATCGCACAGCCGCTTCAAGCGCGCACATCACACTGCAGCCGTCTTTCAGAATTAACTGTTATTATACCCACTGTTTCGCCAAACAGTATCAACAGACGGTTCTCGTTTTCTCCCTTGCTTAGATTCAAGCTAAGTCTAAGCCCCCCATTCATTTCAACGGGCAAATTATCATTCAAGTTTTCAGCACGCAAATCAAATGTGCAAATCATTGGCCCCCTTGCCGAAAATATCCTTTCCGATTAAATGGTCTTTGTGAAAACCAAGTGCATCCAAAGTACGATGGTAGAGCTCAGCATAGTCATGAGGGAATTTACTAGGAATATTATACATGGTTCTACCATTAACACTTAAGCTTATTTGACTTATATCGCCATGGCTCAAATACAATGGATTTAGCGTATAGTCGCCAGAATGAGCTTCCATGCTCGTTATAATAAGCGAGAGTTTTTCCGGAATAACATCACCCCACGGTTGATCATACGTTCCTGAGGTTTGGTCTTTGGCTAGCACATAGGTTTTCAAGAGGGTTTTGGTAAATGTCGATTTCAAAAGATTCCCTGTGGCGAGAGACGCGTTCAAAGCATGAAGTGCATTAGGATAAGGAAACAGTCGCGTATAAAGCAGCTTGGCTGAATCTATATGCAGACGAATGTTATCGCCAGTTGGAGAATTTAGCAGCCATGCATTACTAGATAGTTCCATTCTGAGTCTAATCGAAATACCATCGAGCAAGTAACTGTCTAAAGAACTTATATCCAGAAGAAGCGGGGTACAGAGTTGTATACCGTGAGTCTTAACCCGCTTCATAATGGTCTTGTGTTGCGCGCTGGCATTGTCAAAGTATTCTGCTGTTACTTTGGAAATAAAACCGTTCTCTGGGATGGTAATATTAGCATTGGCTCAATTGTATTCAATTTGTTGGGCGACAAAGTATTCAGCATTTTAACGTATGACGTGTACCCATAAAGTACATTATTGTCAACAGCTACATCTCCCAAAAACATTGCACTGATTTGAATAGGCTGTGCGCGGTATTATTTGCAAATTCAACGTGTTGAGCGTCTTCGAGAGGAGTAGTATTGTCTGGCTTAGTTAAGCGTAAAGAGGTGTGCAACACCAATTTCCCCAAATCAATAAAACTGCCAAGTGTTCCAGGAATGAGAAATTCTATATATCTATCGGATAATTTCATATTGAATCCGAGGTTAGTAGGTAAAACATCAGCATCATAACGGGAGGCAATCGTTGTTTCCAATAATTTCATTTTGTTAGGGCGGAAACAATTCACTGACACCGGCGGCATATTGCCCCAGGGAGAACGCGGGTTCCCGACACCAACCGCGCTGGTGATGCTCGCCATACTGCTCTTAGTTCAACAATGATTACAACTCGGTAAAGATGTCCTTTTTATGACACCTTTTCCTCCCGACTCGCTTGACTTTCTTTTTCCCGCTTCCTCTAGTCAATTTCATTGCAGCTTGCTTTAAGGAATTAATTCCATGCTTTTTTATAGAGCTTCTCAAGTTGCTTCCCTGTGAAATATCATCTAGAACATTGTTTCCAAATGTTCGAGCTGAAGGCACAATGACATTTTCACTAGGAAAGGAAAGCTCGTTTAGCGAGTCCAGCTAAAACCGAGAATAAACCCCCGCCTCTGTGATAGCTTGGTTCATAAGAAAGTGTGACTATATCATCAATACCACTCCCTCGGGATGATATCTGTTTGCCATTCGAAAACAGGGTATGATATTCTGCTACGGAAGGAGGGATGAATGTAACCCGCATGGTGGCGGCGAGGAGACTGTCTTTTCAAATGGACAACATTCCTATTAATACAGCAAAATGTACTCAAAGATTCAACGCGATCGGATATGAAGTAAACATGTAACAGGGTATCCTTCTTCGAAATGCATAGGACGACCTTTTTGATCTGTGAGTTTAATAGAAATCGAATCAATTACTTTGGATTTAAGGGACTTATATATAGTTGGATGCACGCCTTTTGTTAGACCTCCGGAGAGCGAAAAGGCATCAAGAATATTTACATTTTTCCCTGCATACCTAGAGGGATTGACAAGGTCAGTGTAAATGAGAACACACTGTACGTCACCATTTCTCAACAGAGGGGCATGACCATGTAGCGGAACAAGAATGTTTTTTTTTTGTTCTTCATGTGTACCCAAGGAAGAAAACACAGCATAACCTAAGTTGGGGACAAAACCGAGAACCTGGGCCAGTCGCGCATCAAAGGAAACCTTAATAAATACAACTTGTGGATGATAACCATTGTAGCAGAACAAAGTTAAATGATCATTTGTGGAGCTAAATGCAAGAACCTCTCTAGAATACGCTAGTAAATGGTAGTTGTATCCATCGACCATCTCCTTTATCAATGTCGTTATTATACCGTTAACACACATCAGCAAATACCCAGTGTCATTATACAAGATATTAGCATTAATAGCCTTTGACAGTGTGCGTCTTTCAATAGCTTCTGAATCTGACGTTGGTCTTATACCACATTCAAGGTGTATACTACACTCTGGTTCACCCGGTTTAACAATGTAATACCGACGGGGAAGCAACACGTTCAGTAGACCGACTTCATATTCCACGTCCTTGTCTAATGTTAGAGTTTGTATATTATTAGTAAAGCTAGTGCTGGAATTGGGGTAAATTTCCCCATCCGCAATGCTGGTAACATATATATGATGTGACTCCATTTAGAACAAGCAAGACACTAGCAAAAATATTATAATTATTTCATTATATAGAGGTAGACATGACGAGATGCCAATTACATATTGAAGGTAAATCATACTAAACATCATTACATTGTTATTTATTGACATATTTTACATTTAGTGATGTACATAATTATTGGGAAATTGTCTGGAGCTATAGTTATTCAGGACCCACGTCGACTACAGCACCGTCCCGTTTTCTTTTCCATTCGTCAGCCACAGCATCGTCCTCTGTATCCACCAGTTTCCTCTTCCTGTTTCGCTCTGGAGACACAGATAGAGTTAATTTTGTTTCAGGCTCATCGCAGGTCCACCATCTGTCCAGGATGACGCACGATATATTATGCAGTTGGAGTTCAGCCGCAGCCTCTTGGAGATGCGGTTGGTAGTCAACTTTCCACAACACGTAAAGAATTCCAGCGCTTGCAATATTGTAGGGAAGACGACACTTGTAATGTTGCTTTTAATCACCCATTCTACCAGTTTTGTGATGGACTCTTTAAACCAGCGGAGGCGGTTATCATAACTGTCTTCCTTTACCCCACGAATGAAATTTTGATCTCTTGACGTCTGAAGATATCCTTGGTTTATAGGGTTATTTTCCAGTTCGCGGCCAGGAGCATATTGGGTTAGGATACACGCCACATAAGGGAGATTTTCACTCGGAGGATAGCGAATATGCAGACTACCGGGAATACCACGATCTTCCCAGCGACACCTGTTCAGTTGATAGATCGGGCTTCTTTCGCGGTAGAGATTACTGTGCGGGTATAATCCATGTAGGCGTCCAGTAAACCCCTCTTTTCGTAGCAGGAACTGCAGTTGAGGAAGAAACGATGATGGTCTTGTTGTTGCGGTAGATGTCATCGCCAGGAGAACCGTCTTTGTAGTTGAACACGTAGGCGTCCGACATGGTGTCCTCTGGTATACTGGTGAGTGATGAATAGTACCGCTTCAGCTGATGGCGAGGGACGAGTAGCGAACCATCGTCCCATCTGCTCTCTCTTATAAGCCCGCTCGGGGCACCACCGTGTCCGAGCGTGTTCGTTCTCGCCTCCGGCATTTCTCTCTCCATGACGTCGCCGCCCCCTCTGTATAAGCCGCGCGTCCAACGCGGTTCAGTATCTACAACGTCCATGATTCTGTTTCTTTCTTGAATCACAATGTAGGACTGCACTAGCACATTGGAAAAGCGGATTTAATATGGGTCCCATCTGTAAGTTGCCAACGATGGTTGTTTGGTGAAACCAGATCCCTGAAACTTTTGCCGCACGCGCGTATTTTTTTTTCGCTAGGTAATACACCCGTGGCGTCAATGATGTGTTTTATATCAGCAATGTCAGCAATCGTTGGTTTGTGACTTGCATTAGAGAGTAAATTCAACATGTACAGGATATTGGAGGATCGAACAGAAGACAATAGGTTGCCTCGGCTATCCCATTTTACGATGGGATTGTCTTTTATTCGTTCTAGCATCATATTGACGTATGGCACGTCGATACTTTTAACATACAGAGGTATTAAATTACTTATTTCAGGATTGGAGGATATCTTGTTCTCGCTACTCCCTTTGACTCTAAGTTCCACGGGTGGTAGTTTTGTGGTTTTGTATACACCAGATCGCGATATTTTCTTTTTTTTTGTAACTTTTCTTTCTTACAGAGCGAGACGACGGGTTCAATCTTGTAGGAGTGCTTGGTCTTGCACCATGGGACGACACGACAGGACCGCTGCTGCTTGCTGGCACATGTTCAGAGACCGGCATATGATCGGGATGGGTCGACTGTGGGTTGAAACACGATTGGCCGTTGACCCCCGGACTCGTGGAGTTGGCGCATTTAGGCTTAATACCCGTTAAAACACGCTCAGCGGTAGACTCAGGAACAAGATAATACGTGCGCATTATCCAAATAATTTTCCGATCAAGGAAGCGGCAATAGGTAATATAGCAGCTAATATATTAGTCTCGATGTCAATATAAGTCTTTTCTTATGGAGAGGAGTTTTCTTTCTAGCTATGGCACGTATGTCTTCCCGATAGTTACGTAATTTCTTGATAACTTTGCTATTGAGGGTGAGGTGCTTCTTTAACAAATTGGAAAATATTTCAGATATACAGTTCAATTGTTCTCGAGCTGCTTGCTTAATAGCACGGTTTCTATCTTTTACTTTTAATTTCTTCAAAAGTAAGACAAAGTTTTTGTGTGCACTGAGGAGTGGTGTCTTTTTACGCATTTTCTACAATATCATTAGCGTCAATCCAGCTGTTGAATGAAGCAGGGTATCCCAACCACGATACAAAATACTGCTTTTCCCTTAATATTTCGTGAACGCAGTATTTTAATATCGTATGTCTCAGGCAGAGCGCTTAAGACGAGCTCTGGCGCGTAGAATATCCCCTGTATTGGTTCTCCAGACAAATCTTCTAAGAGATAAGTTCTTGGGCGATTCTTGTGTTTAATTGATTTTATGCGAAAGAGCTCGTGAGTATTTTGCTGCGTGTATCCTTTATGGAATACAGAGGAACGAGCACTTCCAACAAGGCGAACTATTTCCCCAACTGCCAGTCGAGAACTGATGGAAGACGCTGGTTGCTTCGGGTTTGTATACATTGCGGGGAATTGCCGTTTGATTGCAGATGGGTTTTTAAGTTATGAATATCAATGGGAGTTTGTTTGTTCTTCAGTCCAGAATGGGGCGAGCGGTTGTAGGCACTGACCATGTTTTGCAGCTGATCAATATATCTTGAAGAATTTTGAGACGTGATGAACTTGTAGATGCGTGCTTTAAGTGTACGAATGGCCCGCTCTGCCAAGGCTGCTTTGATCTCACTTGAGTACACACTGTACAGCTTAATGCCCCTGGAACATAAATAGTTTCTTACTTTTCGATTCCAGAATTCTGTGCCCAAGTCGGTGTTTAATCTTCGTAAGCCTTCAGAATCTTTATTTTCCACCACTTGTTTAATGGCCACGAGCATCGTATTTGCGTCTTTATTCCGACACGGGACAACTTCCATATATCTAGAAAACACGTCTATGCCTACTAACAAGTAGCCTATGTTATTATTTTCCTTTCTTATATGTCTCACGTCTGCTAAATCGACAGCCATGATTACTTTGGGTTTTGAGGCTATTATCTTTTGCCTTGGGAAATTTTTTAGTCTGTAGCTTATGCAATGTATATGTTTTATTGCTTCTCAAAAAGTTGAATACGTCACCATGTGTTATTGTCGGATTTATACTTTTTGCTTTCTCCCATAATTTCGCCTGAGAGCTTAATTAAACCATAGGGTTCGTTATATTGGGAGTATAGAGCGTGTAAGAGTTCCTTCTTCCTGGAGTTCACCATTGGAATACGCGTTCACCTGGGGGTTCTCCAACAATGTTTGAGCGAAACTGTAGGGACTCAGGAGTATTTATACCCAAATCAACAAGAAGATATCCATAAGGACGTGAATATACAGCATATTTATATATATCTACAAACTGGTTTGCCTTCTCTTTCCCGAATATTTGTCTGCCCAGAGTGTGAATTTGAGATAAATCGCGCTGTCTTAACAAGAGGAAATGAGAACAGTTCAGACTAATATTCCTTGCATGCTTTCCACCCATATATAGATTTTGAGTGATAAATATGCATGAAATATTGTTGTGCCGTCCGCGAGTAAAAGCATCAACCACAATTTTGTTCCTTACAGCATCAATGAAAATATCGTCAAGTACATACAATGTCCCTCTCTGATCAAACGTATCCTCGTTGGCAATTGGATCAATTATTTCAGATGACACTATAACTTTAGGTCCTATTTCTTTATTTCTTTGAAGAGGATGAGACGTTAAGCCACATATGACAATTTTTTTGAACTTTTCATGATACTTCAGAATAAGCTGCTGTACAAGTTCCGATTTTCCAGAGTTGCTATATCCTGCAACTATTATGCGCGCAGGATATTGGAAAATATCGAGAAGGTTCTCTGAATATGTCTCAGTCATAGCGGAAACTCTATTAATGATGGTAATTATTAAAGTATGATGCTTATATAGCACAGAATATGTGTGTGTGTGTGTGTGTGTGTGTGTGTGTGTGTGTGTGTGTGTGTGTGTGTGTGTGTGTGTGTGTGTGTGTGTGTGTGTGTGTATACAACAAGAACAACAACAACAACAACAATAGCAATTACCCTCACTTTGTGCATGCCCCCCACTTCCGTCACCCCCCCGCTGACGGCCCTCTGACCGTCTTACCCCCACTCCCGTCACCCCCCCGCTGACCGCCCTTTCTTCCGTCACCTCCCCCCCGCTGACCGACCTACCCCCGCTCCCGTCACCCCCCCGCTTCCGTACGCCAGCCCGAGAGAGGGGGCATGTGAAATAGGCAAAAAAAAATTGGGGGGGGGGTTAGGGGGGGGGGGTTGGGGTTGGGGGGGGGTGAAAAGGTAAAATAGATGTGGGTAGGGGGGGGGGTAGGGGGGGTCTAGATACCCCCTCTTCCGTAACCCCCCCGCTGACCCCCCCAACCCCCACTTCCAGTCCCCCCCACTTCCAATTACCCCCACTTCCGTACATTTGTTACTACTGGTGGCACTCTCAAGCTCTGTGATAGGGAATCAAAAGGTGTCATGTGCTGCAGAGAGGCTTGGAGGTGTTATAACTATACTAGTGATAGGCTGGACTGCACTAATCTGACACTTTAGAAAGGTGATGGTGTAGGAATGTGGCATTCGCTGGCTCAGTGGTAGGGGATCAGAAGGTGTCATGTGCTTCAGAGAGGCTCGGATGTGTTATAACTATGCTAGTGTAATCTGGACTGCACTGATCTGACCCTGTATGTAGGTGGCACTCTCTGGCTTAGGGCTAGTGAATCAGAAGGTGTCATGTGCTGTAGAGTGTCTTGGAGGTGGTATAACCATGCTAGTGAAAGGCTGGACTGCACTGATCTGACCCTGTTGGAAGGCGAAGGTGTAGGAAGGTGACACTCTCAAGCTCTGTGCTAGGGAATCATAAGGTTTCATGTACTGCAGAGAGGCTTGGAGGTGTTATAACTATGCTAGTGTGTTGCCTTCAGCCTCGATCCTCTGTTTTTAATATATTACTATTAAGTGAGTTACATAGTTGTTAGGGTTACGCAATACAATGTTAAATTATGATTAAGTTTATTCACATTCTGTTGGTGTATAATGGTAGCGAAGCTATTCAAGTTAAGTAGCAATATTATTTACACTTCATCATTCTGTTGGTAATGATAGCGAGCTTATTGATGTTAATTAACAATGATATTGACAACTCACTCTGTTGGTAATGGAAGCGAGCTTTCACCGAAGTACTCTACAATACTGATTAGAACTCGTCATTCCAATCACCAGAAGGGCCTACCCATATGGGATAATTTCATATATATATATATATATATATATATATATATATATATATATATATATATATATATATATATATATATATATATATATATATATATATATATATATATATATATATATATATATATATATATATACAGATAGATAGATAGATAGATAGATAGATAGATATAGATACATATATAGATATAGATATAGATATATATATATAGATATAGATATAGATATAGATATAGATATATAGATATATAGATATATAGATATAAAGATATAGATATAGTAGATAGATATAGATATAGAGTCCTGGTAATAGCTATCAAAAACTTCCCTAGTCAAATTTCTATGGTGCAGAATTATACAAAAAAATGTCTCCCTTCAACCAGCGATCGATATGTGTTCACAAAGATGAGCATGGGGGAAGGTATTGGTGTGGGGTTAAGATACCAAGGGGGTGATCATAAGCCCACACAAAAGGGGATGTTCACGTACTACATTGTGACACCCAACAAGTGAGGTACCAGCTCAGTCAGTATGCTAGGGAACTTGTGGGGGTGAGGTCGAGACGGTGTGTGTCAATTCAACTCTTTAAGTAACCTTAACTTTGTATCAATATAACACTAACAAGCTTGGTGACTAGGAGCTGGGTTCAACGTATCAGTAGGGATGAGGTCGAGACGGTGAGTGAGGGAGACTCTCTCACACAGTCGGCTTCTTACCTCTTCCCACTGCCCGCGGGTAGCCAGAGGCTAGTGAACGCATTGATCGGTGGTTTAGTTAACATCCAATTGGCTTGTTCCGCTGTTCAGAAAGAGTTTCGAAGCAAGGGAATCAGAATGTGTCATGTGCTGCAGAGAGACTTGGAGGTGTTTTAACTATGCTAGTGAAAGGCTGGACTGCACTAATCTGTCCCTGTAGGAAGGTGAAGGTGTACAAAGGACAAAAATGAAGAACAAACAACAGCAGACCTGATGGTTCTTACGAGGCTGTTTGCGACAAGCTACACTAACTATCTAATCAAAGGTGGAAGATGAAGGACAGCAAAGGCGAAGGCTCCTCCCCACCCCCCATCCCTCCAGCCAAAGCTGGCAGGAAAGGAAAAAGAACCATGCAGCATGGAAAGAGGAAAGAGGAAAGAACTACCATTACTGCTACCACTAACTGGGCGATAAAAACGGACAAGGACACCAGTATTCGAAAAAACTTAATGACAATGAGTAATATCTTAGTTAATGATTGGATTCAAAATACTTGTCTAATCTATTCTTGAAAGCCGTAACTGTTGTACTATCAACGACATCACAGGGTAGAGAGTTCCAAACATTAACAACTCGATTGAAAAAGAAGTGTTTAGCTTCGTGCGACGAGAATCTTTACCACTTATTCTCAAATTTTGATTTCTTCTTGTTCTATCTGATCGATCAATTGTAAAGTAATCTTCCGCATTAATATCACTGAATCCTTTAAACATTTTAAACACTTCTATTAGATCGCCTCGCATTCTTCGTTTTGATAGGCTGAATAAATTGACTTATTTAAGCCTTTGTTCATATGACAAATTTTTCAACCTAGGAATCATCTTTGTTACTCTTCTTTTCTATGTCTTTTCTGTAATAGTGAGACCAAAACTGTACACAGTACTCTAGACGGGTCGAACCAACGAATTATACAGTTTTAATTACTTTTTCCGATTTATTATTAAAGACTCGTCCGATAAAGCCAAACAATTTGTTTGGAGTTTTAACTACCTCTGAACAATGCTGACCTGGCTTTAAATCGCTTGATATAGTGATTCCAAGATCCTTTTCTTTACTTACTGCAGAAAGTTGTAGGCCATTCATTACGTACCGAACGCGATTGTTATTTGTTTCCGATGTGCAACACTTTACATTTGTCAACGTTTAATTTCATTTGCCATTGATTGGCCCAACGTGCAAGTCGATCTAGATCTGATTGTAAAGCTTCTTCGTCGAGTGTCGCAGTTACTTTACTAGCAAATTTTTGTATCATCAGCAAATTTTGATACTTTGCAAGTGAGCCCATCATCGATATCATTAACATAAATTAAGAAGAGCATGGGGCCAAGCACTGATCCTTGAGGTGCGCCGCTTCTGACATCGAGCCAGTTAGATGTAACATCGTTTATAACTACTCTCTGTTTCCGCTCAGAGAGCCAGTCCACAAGCCAATTGTGAATGTTACCCGAAATACCGTGCGCCAGTAGTTGGTTGAGCAATCGTTGGTGGGGGACCTTATCAAATGCCTTTTGAAAATCCAGATATATGATATCTACTGATCTGCTTTCATCGAACACCTAAAATATATAATGAATGAAAAAATCAAGTAGGTTAGTTTAACACGAACGTTTAATACGGAAGCCATGTTGCGAACTATTTATTATATTATTTTCTTCGAAGAGTTTCACCATATTGTCGCGAATGATAGTTTCCATTAACTTACAAACAATCGATGTCAGGCTAATTGGTCGATAGTTTCCTGGATGAGACTTGTCCCTATTTTTGAAAATTGGTGTGACATTTGCTATTTTCCAATCCGACGAAACTTTTCCAGCTGTTAAAGATTTATTGAATATGATGGAGAGCGGCATACAAATTTGATGTTTGATTTCTTTTAAGACCCTAGGGGTAGTTTTGTCTGAACCAGGAGTTTTGATTACTTTAATTTTTTTCAATTGTGCGTAAAATGTAAAAAAAAGCTCGCTAATCGCTGCTCCCAGAAATAATCAAAAGAGGTGGCCGAAAGAAAGGTCAGTTTCGGGAGGAGAGGTGTCCTGATACCCTCCTCTTGAAAGAGCTCAAGTCGTAGGCAGGAGGAAATACAGATGAAGGAAGATTGTTCCAGAGTTTACCAGCGTGAAGGATGAAACAGTGAAGATGCTGGTTAATTCTTGCAATAGGGGTTTGGACAGTAGAGGGAGAAAGTCGTGTGCAGCGGGGCCGCGGGAAAGGGGGTGGGGAGGCATGCAGTTAGTAAGTTCAGAAGAGCAGTCAGCGTGAAAATAGCTGCAGAAGATAGGAAGAGAGGCACCATCGCGACGGAATTAAAAAGGTAGAAGACTATCAGTAGGAGGAGGAAAACTGATGAGACGAAGAGCCTTAGACTCCACTCTGTCCAGAAGAACTGTGTTAGTGGAGCCCCCCCACACTTGAGATGCCTACTCCATACGAGGGCGGACAAGGCCACTGTATACGGATAGCAACTGTGCGGGGGAGAAGAACTGGCGGAGACGATACAGAACGCCCAACCTTGAGGAAGCTGATTTAGCGAGAGAGGAGATATGAAGTTTCCAGTTGAGATTTTGAGTTAAGGATAGACTGAGGATATTTGATGTTGAAGAAAGTGACAGCTGAGTGTTGTCGAAGAATTGGGGATAGGTGTTTGGAAGATTGTTTCGAGCTGATAGGGTGAGAAATTAAGTTTTTGAGGCACTGAAGGACACAAGGTTCCTTCTATCCCAATCGGAAATGATAGCAAGGTCTGAGGTTTAACTGTTCTGCAGCTTCCAGTCTGGAGTCGTGTATTTCCTGTTGAGATGGCCTTCTATTGAAAGAAGTCGAATAATGCAAAGTGGAGTCGTCGGCGAATGAGTGGACAGGACAGTTTGTTATGGAAAGATTATTGATGAATAACAGGAAGAGAGTGAGTGATAGAACAGAGCCTTGTGGAACACCACTGTTGATAGGTTTAGGGGAAGAACAGTGACCGTCTACCACCGCAAAGATAGAACGGCCGGAAAGGAAACTGGATATAAAGGAGCAAAGACAGGGATATAATCCTAAAGAGGGCAGTTTAGAAAGCAAAGACTTTTGCCAGACTCTGTCGAAAGCCTTAGATATGTCACCGAAACGGCTAAGAGAGGATGACCAGGAGTCAGTTAAGAGAGCAAGAAGATCGCCAGTATAACGCTCATTGCGGAACCCATACTGGCGATCGATCAGATAGAAGGTTAGAAGTGGAAAGGTGCTTTCGAATAATCCGGTTAAGGATTGATTCAAAAGGTTTAGATAGACAGGAAAGTGAAGTAATAGGGCGGTAGTTTGAGGGATTGGAACGGTCACCCTTCTTAGGCACAGGCTGTTCAAAGGAAAACTTCAAGCAAGAAGGAAAGATAGATGTTGACAGGCAGAGGCGAAAGAGTTTGACCAGGCAGGGTGTCATCACGGAGGCAAAGTTTTTAAGGACAATAGAAGGCATTCCATCAGGCAAATTAGACTGCTGAGAGTTAAGGCCAGAGGGGGCATAGAAAACATCGTTATGAAAAATCTTAATAATAGGTATAAAGGAGTCAGAGGGGGTATGAGTAGGAGGAATATGCCCAGAATCGTCTAGGGTGGAGTTCTTACAGAATGTGTGAGCAAAGAGTTCAGCCTTAGAGATAGATAAGACGGCAGTGCTCCCGTCAGGGTTACGGAGAGGAGGGAAAGAGGAAGAAGTGAAATTGGTGATATTGTTGCTAGGTACCAGAAGTCAAGGGATGAATTAGGGAAAGCAAGGTGTTGACATTTCTATTGATAACAGAGGTTTTGGTAAGTCGGAGAATAGATTTGGCACGATACCGTGCTGAAATGTAAAGTTCATGGTTAGTGAAAGTTAGTTAGTGAAAGGCTGCAATACACTAGTCTGACGCTGGAGGAAGGTGAAGGTGTAGAGAGGTGGCACTCTCAACCTCAGTGCTAGGAAATTAGTTGACATGTGCTGCAGAGAGGCTTGGAGGTGTTGTAAATATGCTAGTGAAAGGCTGGACTAAACTAATCTGACCGTGAAGGAAGATGGTGTAGGAAGGTGGCACTCTTTGGATCAGTGCTACGGAATCAGAAGGTGTAATGTGCTTTAGAGAGGCGTGGAGGTGTTATAGTTATGCTAGTGAAAGGCTGGACTGCACTAATCTGTCGCTGTAGGAGGTGAACGTGTAGGAAGGTGGCACTCTCTGGCTCAGTTCAAGGGAATTAGGTGTCATGTGCTTCAGAGAGGCTTGGAGGTGTTTTAACTATGCTAGTGAAAGGCTGGACTGCACTATTCTGACGTTGTAGAAAGATAAACGTATAGGAAGGTGGCACTCTCTGGCTCAGTGCTAGGGAATCAGACGGTGTCATGTGCTGTAGAGAGGCTTGGAGGCTGACCTTGTAGGAAGATGAATGTGTAGGAAGGTGACACTCTCTGTAACGACTTAAAAGCTAACTTTTCGGATGTCTCATTCAATATAATAACGATAATAACAGCTGACTGATCGCCCCCGCGCACTAATTATCGTGTCTGAAGTGCTGTGCCAATAAAAATACGGACAAACAGCTGTTCCAGGGGGGAGGCGCCAATTAAAAACAAGCAATGTAGCATTAAAGGTGATTATAGTATGCTACCTATTAAGTAATGCACACTTTCCGTCATTATTTCCTACATAGCTCATGCACATAGGCATACTTAATATAAGCACGTAAAACATATATTCTACAGTAACTTCATACAGGTAGGAATAAGTAATAACTTTCGTATCTGTGGCTTGGAGGGACGGGTGCGTCGTCTGCCGCGCTCACCGTCACCCGCTGTTCCGCGAGCGTACACACCCGTCCCTCCAAGCCAAGGATACAAAACTTATTCCTTAATACAATGATTCCTACCTGTATGAAGTTACTGTAGAAGATATTTTTTGTATGTGATTATATTTAGTATGCCTATGTGAATGAGCTATGTAAGAAATAATGACGGAAAGTGTGCATTACTTAATAGGTAGCCTACTATAATCGCCTTCAATGCTACATTGCTTGTTTTGAAGGGCCGCCCGTTATCCCTTCAAAACTGGCATACTTATTATTGTACCTTGTTTCTTAGGTGATGTCATTGATTGTTAAAGTAGAGTGCCGCCATTCAATTAAATTACGAATATTTTTTTTAATCATAAAACTAGTTAGATTATCTTAATCATATATATTTGGTACGTGTCTTTGATACAACGCATAACGTCATGAACAGCCAATCAGGTGAAGGGGGGGGCGGAGCTTAGCCAGAATTAAGGGAGGGGCTTTTCGGCGTAAATAATTATTATTGGCAAAGTAATTTGAACAGATTATAGCAGTAAAGTTAAAAGCTACTGCTAAAAGGAAAAGAGCTTCTAGCAGCACTTCTAAGAGTACTGCTAGGAGTATTTATTGATACCGCCCCAGGTGTCATGTACTGCAGAGATGCTTGGAGGTGTTATAACCATACTAGTGAAAGGCTGGACAACACTAATCTGACCCTGTAGGAAGGTGAAGGTGTAGGAAGGTGGCACTCTCTGGCTCAGTGCTAAGGAATCAGAAGGTGTCATGTGCTGCAGAGAGGCTTGAAGGTGTTTTAACTATGCTAGTGAAAGGTTGGACTGCACTAACTTCACCCTGTAGAAGAGTGAATGCGTAGGAAGGTGGCACTCTCTGACTTAGTGTAAGGGAGTCAGGTACCATGTGCTGCAGAGAGGCTTGTAGGTGTTATAACTATGCTGGTGAAAGGCTGGACAGCACTAATATGACCCTGTAGGAAGGTGGCACTCCCAAGCTCTGCGTTAGGGAATCAGAAGGTGGCATATGCTGCAGAGAGGCTTGGAAATGTTATAACTATGCTAGTGAAAGGCTGGACTACCGTAATCTGACCCTGTAGGAAGGTGAAAGTGTAGGAAGGCGGCACTCTCAAACTCTGCGTTAAGGAATCAGAAGGTATCATGTGCTACAGAGAGGCTTAGAGGTGTTATAACTATGCTAGTGAATGGCTGGACTGCACTAATCTGACGATGTAGGAAAGTGAAAGTGTAGGAAGTTGGCACTCTCTGGCACAGGGCTAGGGAATTTAAAGGTGTTATGTGGTGAAGAGAGGATTCAAGGTGTTATAACTATGCTAATGAAAAGCTGTACTGAACTATTCTGACATAGTAGGAAGGTGGCACTCTCTGACTCAGTGCTATGGAATCAGAGGGTGTCATGTGCTGCAGAGAGGCATGGTGGTGTTATAACTATCCTAGTGAAAGGCTGGACTGCACTAATCTGACCCTGTAGGAAGGTGAAGGTGTAGGAAGGTGGCACTCTCAAGCTCTGTTCTAGGGCATCATAAAGTGTCATGTGCTGCAGAGTTGCTTGGAGGTGTTATTATGCTAGTGAAAATCTACACTGCACAAATCTGACCCTGTAGAAAGGTGCCACTCTAAAGATCAGTGCTAAGGAATCAGAAGGTGTCATGTGCTGCAGAGAAGCTCGGAGGTTTTATAACTATGCTAGTGAAAGGCTGGACTACACTAACCTGACCCTGTAAGAGGGTGCTGGTGAAAGAAGGTGGCACTCTCTGACTTAGTGCTAATGAATCGGGTGCCATGTGCTGCAAAGAGGCTTTAAGGTGTCATAACTATGTTAGTGATAGGCTTCACTGCACTAATCTGACCCTGTTGGAGGGTGATGGTGTAGAAAAGTGGCACTCTCTTGCTCAGTGTTAAGGAATCAGTTGTCATGTACTGCAGAGAGGCGTGGAGGTGTTATAACTATGCTAGTGAAAGGCTGGTCTTCACTAATGTGACCCTGTAGGAAGGTGCAACTGTAGGAAGGAGGCACTTTCTAACTCATTGCTAAGGAATTAAAATGTGTCATGTGCTGCAGAGTGGTTTGAAGGTGCTCTAACTATGCTAGTGAAAGGCTAGACTGCACTAATTTGACCATGTAAGACGGTGAATGCGTAGAAAGGTGGCACTCTCTGGCCCAGTCCTAGGGAATCAGGTTGCATGTGCTGCAGAGAGGCTTGGAGGTGTTAGCACTATGGTAGTGAAAGACTGGACTGCACTACTCTGTCCATGTAGGAAAGTGAAGGTGTAGGAATGTGGCACTCTCAAGCGCAGTGCTAGGGAATCAGAAGGTGTCATGTACTACAGAGACACTTTGAGGTGTTATAACTATGCTAGTAAAAAACTGGACTGCACTAATCTAATCCCTGTAGGAAGGTGAAGGTGTAGGAATGTGGTACTCTCTGGCTCAGTGCTAGGGAATCAGAAGGTGTCATGTACTACAGAGAGACTTTGAGGTGTTATAACAATGCTAGTAAAAAACTGGACAGCACTAATCTGACCATCTAGGAAGGTGAAGGTGTAGGAAGGTGGCACTCTCTGGCTCAGTGCTAGGGAATCAGAAGGTGTCATGTGCTGCAGAGAAGCTTGGATATGATATTACTATGCTAGTAAAAGGCTGGACTGCACTAAACTGATCCTGTAAGAGGGTGAAGGTGAAGGGAGGTGGCACTCTCTGGGTCAGTACTAAGGAATCAGGTGTCATGTGCTGCAGAGAGGCTTGGAGGTGTTAGTATTATGCTAGTGAAAGGCCGGACTGCACTAATCTGACCCTGTAGGAAAGTGAAAGTGTAGGAAGGTGGCACTCCCAGGCTCTGTGTTAGGGAATCAAAAGGTGGCATCTGCTGCAGAGAAGCTTGGAGGTGTTATAACTATGCTAGTGAAAGGCTGGACTGCACTAATCTGACCCTGTAGGAAGGTGAAGGTGTAGGAAGGTGGAACACTCTGGCTCAGTGTTAGGGAATCAGAAGGTTTCATTTGCAGCGGAGACGCTTGGAGGTGTTATAACCCCACTAGTGTAAGGCTGGACTGCACTTATCTGACCCTGTAGCAAGATCCACCTGTAGGAAGGAAGCACTCTCTGGCTCAATGCTAGGGAATCAAAAGATGTCATGTGCTGCAGATAGGCTTGAAGGTAGTATGATATTATAAGGCTCGACTGCACTAATCTGTCCCTGTAGGAAGATGCAACTGTAGGAAGGAGGCACTCTCTGGCTCTATGCAAAGGAGTTAGAAGGTGTCATGTCCTGCAGAGTTGTTTGAAGGTGTTATAACTATGATAGTGAAAGGCTGGACTGCACTAATCTGTCCCTGTAGGAAGGTGAAGGTGTAGGAAGGTGGCACTCTCAAGCTCTGTGCTAGGGAATCAGAAGGTGTCATGTGCTGTAGAGAAGCTTGGAGGTGTTTTAACTATGCTAGTGAAATGCTGGACTGCACTAATCTGACCCTGTAGGAAGGTGGAGGTGTAGGAAGGTGGCTCTCTCTGACTCAGTGCTAAGGAATTAGGTGTCATGGGCTGCAGAGAGGCTTTGAGGTGTTATAACTATGCTAATGAAAGGCTGGACTGCACAAATCTGACCCTGTAGGAAGGTGCCACTCTCAAGGTCAGTGCTAAGGAATTAGAAGGTGTCATTTGGTGAAGAGAGGCTTGGAGGTGTTATAACTATGCTAGTGAAAGGCTGGACTGGACTAATCTGACCCTGTAGTAAGGTGTAACTATAGGAAGGAGGCACTTTCTAATTCAGTTGTCAGGAATTAAAAGGTGTCATGTGCTGCAGAGTGGCTTAAAGGTGTTATAACTATGCTAGTGAAAGCCTGGATTATACTAATCTGACCCTGATAAAAGGTGAAACAGTAAGAACGTGGCACTCTCAAGCTCTGTGCTAGGGAATCAGAAGGTTGCATGTGCTGCAGAGGGCTTGGAGGTCTTATAACTATGCTACTGAAATGTTGGACTGCAGTAATCTGACCCAGTAGGAAAGTGAAGGTGTAGGAAGGTGGCACTCACTGGCTCCGTGCTACGGAATCAAAAGGTGTCATCTGCTGCAGAGAGGCTTGGAGGTGTTATAACTATGCTAGTGAAAAGCTGGACTGCACTTATCTGACCCTCTAGCAAGATCCAGCAGTAGGAAGGAGGCACTCTCTGGCTCAATGCTAGGGAATCAAAAGGTGTTATGTGCTGCAGAGAGGCTTGAAGGTAATATGATATTATAAGGCTGGACTGCACTAATCTGACCCTGTAGGAAGATGGTGGCGTAGTAAGGTGGCACACATATATATATATATATATATATATATATATATATATATATATATATATATATATATATATATATATATATATATATATATATATATATATATATATATATATATATATATATATATATATATATATATATATATATATATATATATATATATATATATATATATATATATATATATATATATATATATATATATATATATATATATATATATATATATATATATATATATATATATATATATATATATATATATATATATATATATATATATATATATATATATATATATATATATATATATATATATATATATATATATATATATATATATATATATATATATATATATATATATATATATATATATATATATATATATATATATATATATATATATATATACGTCGTGGCCTATTGAGCCGGTAGGCTTCTTCCAGTGGATCCTGATGGTCGGCCCAAGGCTTCTTCCAGTGGATCCTGATGGTCGGCCCAAGGCTTTTCCCGTTGGATCCTGATGGTCGGCCCAAGGCTTCTTCCAGTGGATCCTGACGGTCGGCCCAAGGCTTCTTCCCGGTGGGGCCTGGTGGTCGGCCCAGCCCGTTCTGGCGTAGGTGAGTGTCAGACGATAAATTATCGTTGAAAAAAAAATTCGAGACAATCTTAATACAAGAACATGTTATGTGAAGAAAACGTAGAAAAAACAGTAAATTATCACATAAAACCGTAAAACAAGACAAACTTAGTATGTGAATATGTAAGAAGAAAAACCTATTATCAACATTTAGTTATCCTAGAAGAAACGGTAAAATGCTAAACTCATTACGAGAACATGTAGTAAGATAATGTTACAGTAAATTACTGTAAAATTTGAAATAAACAGCTAGTAAATGATTGTTGATTGAAAAAGTATTGCACTGAAACTATCGTAGAGTAAATAACATAACAGGTTATTAGAATAGTAAAACTAAACAGAAATAATACACACTCACCAAGTAAATGTTATGTTTGAATGCAAGCACGTATTGCGACTTATGCTGAAAAACCGGAAAATAACACCTGTAAATTATCGCAGAATAACGATAAACAGGAAAAGACAAGAAATGACACGAGAAAAAAAGTAAATACAGTGAAACGAACAGACGCACTCTCTCTCTCTCTCTCTCTCTCTCTCTCTCTCTCTCTCTCTCTCTCTCTCTCTCTCTCTCTCTCTCTCTCTCTCTCTCTCTCTCTCTCTCTCTCTCTCTCTCTCTCTCTCTCTCTCTTTAAATCCTATAGAAATAAACTAACAACGACCATAAGAACTGCCAAAGCAAATTACTATAAAAACAAACTGTCAAGTGAAGCAGGGGACTCCAAAAAGACCTGGTCTACTATAAATAGTCTACTCGCTAAAAACAAGCGAAACTTCCTTCATCTTTTTTATTCAATGGTGATACCGTAACAGATTCTTTTAATGTAGCAAACGCTTTCAATAACTATTTCAGTAATATTGGCAACACGTTAGCCACGAACATCCCAGAGACCCAAACACCTTTTACCACTTATCCCCCGAATCGGTTCCATTTTCTTTCTACTTACGACCCACTACACTACCAGAAGTTAAGTCTGTCATTCTTAATATAAAAGCCTCTTCCCCGGGACATGATGACATTAGTATTAAAATAATTAAGGAATGTTGTGACCTAGTTTCTCCCTTTTTAGATTATATAATTAATACATCTTTTAAAGAGGGCTCTTTTCCAAGTCACCTGCAGATGACACGTGTTGTTCCAATCTTTAAGAAGGGAGACTCTTCATTACCACTTAATTACAGACCTATTTCCATCTTACCCAGCTTTAGCAAAAAAAAAAAAAAAATGATGTCAGTAAGACTAATTAATTACCTGTCCAAACACTCACTCCTCACCTCCGTTCAGTATTGCTTCCGTCCTAAGTATTCTACTGAATTAGCACTTCACCATCTTTGTCAAAATATTTACAATGCTTTGGATGCAAAAAAAGTTCCAGATAACTGTGTTCTGTGATCTCACTAAAGCTTTTGACACCATTTCTCATAACAGTCTACTAGATAAATTGTTTGTTTATGGAATTCGCGGCAATGCGCATAATTGGTTCAAAAGTTACTTAGCACACAGGAAACAATGTACATCGTTTAACAATGTGTCATCGCCATTAGACCTCATCTTGACTATGCGGTTCAGTTCTGGTCACCTTACTATAGAATGGATATCAAAATGTTAGAATCGGTGCAGAGGAGGATGACTAAGATGATTCAGGGGTTGAGAAACTTGCCATACGAGGAAAGACTCAAGCAGTTAAACTTGCATTCTCTAGAAAGGCGAAGGGTGCGTGGAGACATGATCGAGGTTTATAAATGGATGAAGGGCTTTAATAAGGGAGACATTCATAAGGTTTTGTTGGTAAGAGAACCGGGTAGGACACGAAGTAATGGGTTTAAACTGGATAAATTCAGATTCAACAGGGACATAGGCAAAAATTGGTTTACTAACAGGGTGGTGAATGAGTGGAATAGGCTTAGCAGTTATGTGGTGAGTGCCAATACAATTGTCACATTCAAAAATAGACTAGATAAATTCATGGACAGCGATATTAGGTGGGGTTAGATACACGGGAGCTTAGGGTCAAAGGAGCTGCCTTGTACAGGCCTACCGGCCTCTTGTAGACTCCTGCATTCTTATGTTCTTATGTTCTTATACAGATACTGCATGTGGTGTGCCTCAGGGATCAATTCTTGGCCCGATTCTTTTCTTAATTTATATAAATGACATAATTCATAGCAGCAATAAATTAAAATTCCTTTTATTTGCCGACGATACCACAATTTTCATTCAAGGACATGATCTTGAAGATATAACAGACGCTTTAAATACTGAGCTTATCAATGTATCAAATTGGATCATGAGTAATAAATTAACATTAAATATTAACAAAACTAAGTTCATGATTTCTAGTCCACTCACGACTCAGCCAGTTCATACATCAATAAAAATTAATAATTTTGCATTAAATGTAGTTACTTATTTTAAATTTTTAGGTATAACTATCGATAATAAATTAACATGGAAACGACACATTGACATGGTAAAATCAAAGGTAGCCCTGCTAACGGCCGCAATATTCAGATTAAGAGATTCTCTCTAATATATCCGCACCTTCTATACTGTTGTGCCATATGGGGAGGCGCCTATAACACCTTCATCGACAGCCTGATTATTTCACAAAAAAAAACTCTTACGTGTTATGTTCTTTAAAGATGCTCATACAAATTGTATTTTTAGAGATTCTAGGTTGTTAAAGCTTCCCGATATTATATACCTTCAAACTAACCTATTTGTACACAAAGCTCTTCACTCTTTCCCTGTATACCCTGGCTTTACTGTGATGCCCCGCTCTGTGCCCCGTAGAACTCATCAATTGCGTCCACCTTTATGCAGGACCACACACGCCCAGCAGAGTGTTCTGTCACGGGGATCAAAAAGCTGGAATAACTTGCCTCAGTCCCTTCTAAATAATGATAATCAAGTCTCATTTAAAAGAAATTTATTTTCATTGTTACATGGTATTTATACTTAATATTTTTCAGTGAAATATATACCTTAACTACCTCACATTAAGGCATGTTAAGGAGTGCTTGCTATGCTTTCCCCCTATCCTTCTCCTTCCCCCTTTCCCTCCCTTCTCTACTGCTACTACCACTGCTACTACTGCTACTACTACTACTACTACTACTACTACTACTACTACTATTAGAATATGTAATAGTAATGTTCAGGATCAGTATCACTATTATAATTTTATTATCACTATTATTATTATTATTATTATTATTATTATTATTATTATTATTATTATTATTATTATTATTATTATTATTATTATTATGCGTTACTACTGTCACTATTATCATGTTTATCATTAGTATCATGTCTATCATTATTATGTCTATCATTATTATCATGTCTCATTATTATCATGTCTGTCATTATTATTAATTTTTTTTTATTGTCATTATCATTATTATTAGTAATATTGTTATGAAACTATTATTACTGTTAGTAGTATTTTTGTTGCTATTGTTATTGTTATTATTATTATTAGTATTATCACTTTGTTCTGTTAATCAGGAACAAAAGCCTATTTTCATTAATTTTGTATTGGGGTGCACATGTATATAGCATGCATTCTGAGTTAGCCATACTTAATTTTTTTGCAATCTTTAATATATTTTTGAGAGACCTTGTCGCACCTGTTATATATATATATATATATATATATATATATATATATATATATATATATATATATATATATATATATATATATATATATATATATATATATATATATATATATATATATATATATATATATATATATATATATATATATATATATATATATATATATATATATATATATATATATATATATATATATATATATATATATATATATATATATATATATATATATATATATATATATATATATATATATATATATATATATATATATATATATAACATGTAGTCCATAAGAGAGCTACGGCTCAATGGACTAGTGGCTTTTAAAGACAATGTGTAAAATAATCTATGTAACTACCTTGAGGCCAATCAATCAATCAATCAATCAATCAATCTCTCTCTCTCTCTCTCTCTCTCTCTCTCTCTCTCTCTCTCTCTCTCTCTCTCTCTCTCTCTCTCTCTCTCTCTCTCTCTCTCTCTCTCTCTCTTGTTTCCATTTCTCCTCACATTTGATTCTCCTCACTCTCTACATTGGCTCTCATCTCGCCTTTCTCTTCTCTCTTCCATCACTCCGCCTCTTCCTCCTCCTGCCGTGAGGGAGGTCTTAGCACTGTCATGATCGTCTGTAAGGCGTTCGAATCAGCGGATCGTCGTTTGGATAGAACTTTTATCCAAAAACTTAGGTTTGTCCTCGTTATTACGCGCCCAGGGGGAAGAAGATTTACATAGATTTACATAGAAAATCAGACCACACAGACCCCATGGTCCAGACTTGGTGGTGTGTCCTTAAACCTAAGTGATTTTACATTAATCAGAAGACTCCAAAACGTTGCATTTCTACTCTAGTTGATATTAAGTTGAAGGAAGTGACGGTCGAGCTTATTTTTGAAGGAGTCAATCGTGTTACACTGGACCACTGATGATGGGAGCTTATTCCATTCTCGCACTACAACGTTGGTGAAGAAAAATTTGGTGCAGTCTGAATTTACTTGTCTACATCTGAGTTTTACGCCATTGTTCCTCGTGCGCAAAGTGTCATCGATCATAAACAATGTTGATCTGTCTACATTCGTGAAACCATTAAGTATTTTAAAACATTCGATCAGTTTTCCTCGGAGGCGACGTTTCTCAAGAGAGAACATGTTAAGGGTAGAAAGCCTTTCTTCGTAGGATTTGTTGCGCAAGGAAGGGATAATTTTCGTTGCCCGACGCTGAACACCTTCTAATTTAGCAATATCCTTTGCATGGTGGGGAGACCAAAACTGTACCGCATATTCCAAGTGGGGTCTGACTAAACTGTTGTAGAGCGGGAGTATTACATCTTTATTCTTAAATAAAAAGTTTCTTTTAATGAAGCCCAACATTCTGTTCGCTTTATTTGCTGCATCGATGCATTGCTGTGAGAATTTGAGGTTTGACGCGATTTTGACCCCAAGTCCTTGACGCATTGAACGCTTTTGAGTTTAACGCCGCGCATTTCGTAATCAAACTTCTTATTCCTCGTTCCAACTTGAAGGACCTGGCACTTGTCTACGTTAAAGGGCATCTCCCATCTATCCGACCAAGCTGAAATTTTGTGCAAATCCTCTTGGAGGCTTTGCCTGTCTTCGTCAGTGAGAACCGAGTTACCAATCTTTGTGTCGTCTGCAAATTTACTAATGCGGTTATTGAGTCCAACATCCACGTCGTTGATGTAAATAATGAAGAGCACTGGGCCAAGAACCGAGCCCTGAGGGACGCCACTAGTGACCGGCGCCCACTCTGAGTTAAATCCGTCAATCACTACTCTTTGTTGTCTGTTGCTCAACCAATTTGCGATCCATTGGTTTACCTGACCGTCAATACCTATTTGCTTTAATTTGTAAAGTAATTTATGATGCGGGACTTTATCAAACGCTTTCTGGAAATCAAGATAGACTACGTCCAGTGATTTGGTTACGTCATAAACAGTGAAGAGGTCGTTATAAAGGGTTAATAGATTTGATAGGCAGGATCTTTTGTTTCGGAAGCCATGTTGTGAGTCCCCAATTAATGAGTGGCTTTCAAGGTAACTCACAATTTTGTCTCTAATTATGCCCTCAAGTAGCTTACCTACAACCGAAGTTAGACTAATGGGCCTGTAATTACCTGGTACTTTTTTGTCTCCTTTCTTAAAAATCGGTGTCACGTTAGCCTTTTTCCAATCTGAAGGGACAATGCCTTGTCGCAAGGACATATTGAATACGGTTGTGAGGGAGGAGAGTATTTCGCTCTTTGTTTCTTTCAGCAGAGTTGGATATACTTTATCAGGTCCAGGACTTTTATTTGTTTTAAGTGATTTGAGGGCTTTAAGGACTTCATCGGGTTTTATTTCAAAGTTAGACAATGCATGCTCGGGATTTACATTAGTACTGGTGTTGGTGGTGGTGGTGGGAGGACTGTTATTATTAAACACCGAGGAAAAGTAATTATTTAATAGGTTTGCAACGTGTTGGCTGTCAGTCACTAGTGCACCGTCGCTGTTTGTTAAAGGTCCAATTCCACTTCTGATCGCCTTTCTGTTGTTTATGTAACTGAAGAAGGATTTCGGATTATTTTTACAGTTGGCTGCAATATTTTCTTCATATCTACGCTTTGCCTGAAGAGGAGGAGGAGGAGGAGGAGTCGATGATGTAGAAACCTGAGTAAAGGAAGAGGTATTGAAGGACAGGTCGAACTTATGAGAAGAACACGGACGAGGACGAGGACGAGGAGGAGGAAACAAGGACCCATTGAAAGGCGGCCAAGATGAAGCCTATTGGCTCACTACGAGGCCGCCCTCTCCAGTACTGTGATCTGTTCGACAGTCACTTGGTGCCTCCAGAGCAGATCAAGCCAAGATGAAGCCTATTGACTCACTACGAGGCCGCCCTCTCCAGTACTGTAATCTGTTCGACAGTCACTTGGTGCCTCCAGAGCAGATCAAGCCAAGATGAAGCCTATTGGCTCATTACGAGGCCGCCCTCTCCAGCACTGCGATCTGTTCGACAGTCACTTGGTGCCTCCAGAGCAGATCAGAGCACTTTGGTGCGCACGTTCTGTTTACGCTTGATTCGCGAAGTAGCGGTAGATGCGATTTTTCAAAGAAGTTGATGGTTTCTGAATTTAAGACTTCAGCAGGGAGGTTGTTCCATTGACTCATGATTTGGTTTGAAAAGAAATGCCTAGCAATGTCTGTATTGCCTCGCTTCACTTGACTGGATAAACCGTTGTTTCTAGTTCATGGGATGGTTTGTAACAAAAAAAATGGAGTGGTCGACGTTACTGAAGTTCTTCAAATACTTGAAGATTCATATTCTCGCGTAAGCGTCTCTTTTCCAGTGAAATTCGTTTATTCGGTGGAGGAGGAGGAGGAGGAGGAGGAGGAGGAGGAGGAAAATGCGGGCGTGAGGGATACCCAAGAAAGACATTTGAATAGTGAAATATCAGCATTCAAATGTACGTTGTGAGGGAGAGATTTTGCGACAGAGAGAGAAAGCCGCCCCGACACACCCCGCGGCTCGAGCCTTTACTCGGCGTGTTTCGAGGTGTCTTAGAAGCTTTGAAGAACTTGCTCGCCTTAAAGATTCCTCCGGCAGTTGAAATATTAGTCTAGACCTTTTTTGTGTGATTAGGCTTTATATGGTAGTGGCGCTGCTGGTAGAAGAAATATTAGTAGTAGTTGTAGTAGTAGTAGTAGTAGTAGTAGTAATATTAGTAGTAGTAGTAGTTGTAGTAGAAGTAGTAGTAGCAATATCATCCCCATTATAATTTTTTTAATTATATTCATTAATGTTCCTTTTCTTTCAAAATATTATATTATTCCCCTTTCTCTCTCTTCCTTTGCATCTGCTTGGCTTTTGTGTCTCCTTTTTCTTCTTCCTCCAGCTGTTTTTTTCTTTCACTTTGATCATTACTTATTTTCCTTTTCAAGTCTTTCTGCTTTTTGTGTGCTCGCCCGCACACCCGAACGCGGAGAGAGAGAGAGAGAGAGAGAGAGAGAGAGAGAGAGAGAGAGATTGCCGGTTGAACTGATGGTTACTGGTAAGTCATAGTTAAATGTTACATCGATGTCATTTTCTTTTCTACAGCAAAGGAGGCAGCTCAAGGGCAAAAAAAGTAATAATGAGACAAAAAATCCCGCTAAGCACCCCCTGATGAGTGAGAACATAACATAAGAACATAAGAACGCAGGAGTCTACAAGAGGCCGGTAGGCCTGTACAAGGCAGCTCCTTTGACCCTAGGCTCCCGTGTATCTAACCCCACCTAATATCGCTGTCCATGAACTTTAGTCTATTTTTGAAAGTGACAATTGTATTGGCACTCACCACATGACTGCTAAGCCTATTCCACTTATCCACCACCCTGTTAGTAAACCAATTTTTGCCTATGTCCCTGTTGAATCTGGATTTATCCAGTTTAAACCCATTACTTCGTGTCCTACCCGGTTCTCTTACCAACAAAACCTTATGAATGTCTCCCTTATTAAAGCCCTTCATCCATTTATAAACCTCGATCATGTCTCCACGTACTCTTCGCCTTTCTAGAGAATGCAAGTTTAACTGTTTGAGTCTTCCCTCGTATGGCAAGTTTTTCAACCCCTGAATCATCTTAGTCATCCTCCTCTGCACCGATTCTAACATTTTGATATCCATTCTATAGTAAGGTGACCAGAACTGAACCGCATAGTCAAGATGAGGTCTAACTAATGCTAGATAGAGTTTGAGGAAGACTTCGGGGCTTCTGTTGCTTACGCTCCTTGAAATAAATCCCAGTACCCTATTAACTCGATTTCTAGCTTGAATGCATTGTGCCCTTGGACGGAGATCAGAGCTCACTAAGACCCCTAAATCCCTCTCGCACCCAGACCTACTTATGAGAGTGTCATTTAAGCAATAGTTATGTGAGGGGTTGTTCCTACCTACACTTAGAATACTGCACTTCCCTACATTGAACTCCATTTATCCGCACAGTCATACAATCTGTTGAGTTCACCTTGGAGAATACTAGCGTCCTGATCCGACTCAATTACTCTACCGATCTTGGTATCATTTGCAAATTTACTAACATCACTACTAATTCCTGTATCTAAGTCATTGATATAAATAATAAACAAAAGTGGACCTAATACCGAACCTTGTGGGACCCCACTCGTAACACATCCCCAGTCAGATCTTTTACCATTGATTTGCACTCTTTGCTTCCTATTGCTAAGCCACGCCTTGACCCAGTTCAAAACTTTACCCTCTACTCCGTGAGCCTGTAATTTAGTGAGAGGCGGTGCAACATGACGACACCTATTACAGCCTCGCTACCAGTGCCTGTTTATGTTTTAGCGAAGTCTACCCCAAAGTTGCTCCTACGAGTGCCGTAATCATCCACATTTGGCACCTAAGCCTGTTTTTGCCAGTTATATCTGCGTCTCAAACATCCTCTCCTAAAGTACCATAAAGGAAACCCAAAAAAAAGCTCGCTACTCGCTGCTCCTGTAAAGACTCAGAAGAGGTTTGCGAAAGAGCAGTTAGTTACGTGAGAAGAGGTGTCCTGATACCTTCCTCTTGAATGAGTTCAAGCCGTAGGCAGGAGGAAATACAGATGAAGGAAGATCGTTCCAGAAATTACCAGCGTGAGGGATAAAAGAGTGAAGATGCTCGTTAACTCTTGCATAAGGGCTTTGGACAGTGGGATGAGCATGAGTAGAAAGTCGTGTGTGGCGGGGCCGCATAAAAGGTGGAAGGCATGCAGTTAGCAAGTTCAGAAGAGCAGTGAGCGTGAAAATATCGATAGAAGATAGAAAAGGAGGCAACATGGCGGCGGAATTTGAGAGGTAGAAGACTATCAGTACAAAGGAACACAAAGAAATAACAAACAACAGCAGACCTGCTGGTCCTTACGAGGTTGTTTGTGACAAGCTACACTAACTATCTAATCAAAGGTGGAAGATGAAGGACAGCAAAGGCGAAGGCTCCTCCCCACCCCCCCATCCCTCCAGCCAAAGCTGGCAGGAAAGGAAAAAGAACCATGCAGCATGGAAAAACTGCATGGAATTTATGTAGGAAAGAGGAAAGAACTACCATTACTGCTACCACTAACCGGGCGATAAAAGCGGACAAGGACACCAGTATTCGAAAGAACTTAACGTTATTACGACAATGAGTAATATCTTAGTTGCTGGTTGGATTCAAAACACTTGTCTAATCTATTCTTGAAGGCCGTAACTGTTGTACTATCAACGACATCACAAGGTAGAGAGTTCCAAACATTAACAACTCGATTGATGAAGAAGTGTTTAGCTTCGTGCGACGAGAATCTTTTACCACTTATCTTCAAATTGTGATTTCTTCTTGTTCTATTTGATCGATCAATTGTAAAGTAATCTTCCGCATTAATATCACTGAATCCTTTGAACATTTTAAACACTTCTATTAGATCGCCTCGCATTCTTCGTTTTGATAGGCTGAATAAATTTACTTCTTTAAGCCTTTGTTCATATGACAAATTTCTCAACCTAGGAATCATTTTTGTTACTCTTCGTTGGACCCGTTCCAACTTTTCTATGTCTTTTCTGTAGTAGGGAGACCAAAACTGTACACAGTACTCTAGACGGGGTCGAACCAACGAATTATACAGTTTTAATATTACTTTTTTCCGATTTATTATTAAAGAGTCGTCCGATGAAACCAACCAATTTGTTTGCAGTTTTAACTACCTCTGAACAATGCTGACCGGGCTTTAAATCGCTTGATATAGTGATTCCAAGATCCTTTTCTTTACTTACTGCAGAAAGTTGTTGGCCATTCATTACGTACCGAACGCGATTGTTATTTTTTCCGATGTGCAACACTTTACATTTCTCAACGTTAAATTTCATTTGCCATTGATTGGCCCAACGTGCAAGTCGATCTATATCTGATTGTAAAGCTTCTTCGTCGAGTATCGCAGTTACTTTACTAGCAATTTTTGTGTCATCAGCAAATTTTGATACTTTGCAAGTGAGCCCATCATCGATATCATTAACATAAATTAAGAAGAGCATGGGGCCAAGCACTGATCCTTGAGGTACGCCGCTTTTGACATCGAGCCAGTTAGATGTAACACCGTTTAGAACTACTCTCTGTTTCCGCTCAGAGAGCCAGTCCACAAGCCAATTGTGAATGTTACCCGAGATACCGTGCGCCAGTAGTTTGCTGAGCAATCGTTGGTGGGGGACCTTATCAAATGCCTTTTGAAAATCCAGATATATGATATCTACTGATCTGCTTTCATCGAACACCTCAAAAATATAGTGAACAAAATCAAGTAAGTTAGTCAAACACGAACGTTTACTACAGAAGCCATGTTGCGAATTATTTATTATATTATTTTCGAAGAATTTCACCATATTGTCGCGAATGATAGTCTCCATTAACTTACAAACAATAGATGTCAGGCTAATTGGTCGATAGTTTCCTGGATGAGACTTGTCCCCCTTTTTGAAAATTGGTGTGACATTTGCAAGTTTCCAATCCGACGGAACTTTTCCAGCTGTTAAAGATTTATTGAATATGATGGAGAGCGGTTTACAAATTTGATGTTTGATTTATTTTAAGACCCTAAGGGTAATTTTGTCTGGACCAGGAGCTTTGCTTACTTTTATCTTTTCAATTGTGCGTAAACTGTCACTTTCTACGATGAGCACGCCACTTAACATCTTTTCGGTCCTTCTAACCTCCGGCGGTTGAGGTGATAAACAATCTTCGTCGGTAAATATGGATGCGAAAAAGTTATTTAGGATTGTAGCCATTTCATTTTCATCGTTCGTGTGGTTACCATTTTCATTAGCAAGCGGTCCGATACCACAAGTGAGTGACTTTTTATTTTATTTACATAGCTGAAAAATTCTGTAAGATTAGATTTACTTGTTTCCGCTATATATTCTTCAAGATTTTTCTTGCTTCGTTTTATTAATTTCTTGGTTTCGCGCCGAATTCTGTCCAACTCTAGTTTGTCAGCCTCGCTCTGAGATGGTATGTACCTACTGTATACGCGTTTTTTAAGAGATAGGCTATTTTGAATTTCGTTATTCCACCATTTGGGTTTCTTCCTAGAAGCTGAACGTCTGTTATGATAGGGTACGCATATGCTTAGGGCATTGTTCAATATTGTGGTGAAGGCCCCCCAAGATTTATCAATATCTGTTTCCGCCGTGATTTCAGTCCAGTCAGAATTATTTAGAATTGATCGGAGTCTTACGAAATTCGCTCTCTGATAATCAGGCACCTTTTCTTTACTAGGAGTTACTTTACTTTCTTTCATATTGATGCTGAATGTGATTGTTCGGTGATCGCTAGAACTAAAAATTGGACCAACATTTACTTCGTTAACTAGATCAGCTGTTGTTGAAAAGATAAGGTCAAGTATATTATTTTCCCGAGTCGGTTCTTGAACGTGTTGATGTAAATCACTTTCTAGTAAATTTGTGTACAGGTCGAGCCCTGTATGACAGTTCAACGGTTCACCCCATCTTTTCACTGGCAAATTAAAGTCCCCAACAATTACTGCCTCGCAACTGCTACTTGTTTCTAATAATAATTCACTTAATGCGTGGTCGATATCAAGAGTCTGCCTTGGCGGTCTGTAGATAAGTCCAATTACTATTTTACGAGATTTATTTTTAATTTCAATGAAGACCGTGTCTACATTGGTTATAATATCTGTTTTCACGGATACTGGATGGAGAGAGTTGTGGATATAAAAGATAACGCCTCCACCCTGTCTGTTCTCTCTTTCATGACTAAAAATGGAATAACCCGGTAATCTATATTCCGCAATGAAATCTCTATTTGAAGTGTCTATCCAAGATTCTGTGACTCATATGATGTGATAATGATTTGAAGCTGCGAGGACTTCTAAGTCTTCAAATTTGTTACGTAAGGAGGAGGAGAGATGATGAGACGCAGAGCCTTAGACTCCACTGTGTCCAGAAGAGCTGTATGAGTGGAGCCCCCCACAAGTGAGATGCATACTCCATGCGAGGGTGGGAAGGTAATGGTGGGCTTAGCGACGGAACTTGTACTGCGAAACCCAATTAAATGAAGGCGGAGAAGATGATAAAAAGATGGAAAGGTAATATGATGAATGATAAGCAAGACGGAAAGGAAATGGCGGGTGCAGCGACTAAACATGTACTGGTGCTGGACGTAATTTAATGAAGGCGGGTGTAGATGACAAAGTTTAATAAGATGGGAAGATGGTAGTAGATGCGGCAACATGATAATAACTGCAGGAAGTGACTCGGAGAAAGAGGAGCAGATGGTAATGGCTGATAAGATGGATACATAACAGTAGACGCGTCAACATAACATGTACTGCAGGGTGTGACTCAGAGGAAAGGGAGTAGCTGATAACGCTGAATAGGATAGAAAGATAATAAAAGGGGCGGGGACTGTAACTAAAAGACGGTAAAGTAAGTAATTGATGAAAGTTAGTAAGATGGAGGCATAATAGTCGATGCCGCAACAGAACGCGACTTAGTGCTTTCTTCTTACAGTAAAGGAGACACCTCAAGGTAAAGAAAATTAAACAAAAATAAAAGTCTTGACATAGAAATATCACGGTCGCCACTCTGTTGCTTCGCTTGTCCTGAAATCATCCACACGAGTGGACTCACTCGCCCAGGACGAAAAATGAGCAAAGTTCAGAGAGCATGAAAAGTAGGAAAGGAAAAGAGGCCACCGCCAGAGTTGAGCTCTCTGTCTTTTTGGTCACCAAATAAGATGCAGAAATACAGAAAAAAGACAAAAAATAGATAAACAGATGTACAGGAAACAGAAGCAACGATATAAGATTGAAGAGAAGAGATGTTTGCAGAGTTGATACACTGAAAACACTGGAAATACATAAAAACACAGATTAATAAAAGACAAAGATGTCTCCTTAATGTCAGCAAATAATTTCAAAACTCCTCGCCGCCCAGCCTCGTCCAGACTGGCGGGACAGCTCGGCAAGGAGTCACTGGGCGGCGCCTGTCGCGGGGACGTTAGGCACCCGATTAGTGTTGAGGTTTAGGAGCCACGGCGCCGCGGGCCGAGGCGTTACCTGCCGGTTTTGATTCACCTGACTCAATTACCTGGCATTCCTTACCTGCCCAACGTGTCTCATTTACCTTTCTTATTTATCTTATATTTCGAACTGTCCTACCTGTCATTCACCTGTCATATTACCTTTCATTTACCTGCCTTTTCATACCTGCCCAACGTGTCTTGCCTCATTCACCCGCCTTATTTACCTTTTCCAACGTGCCTCTCTTCCCTATGCCTACCTGTCTCATTGACCTGCCTCATTACCTGTCCTTTTCTAATTACCTTATCTGCCTGTCTCCCGTCTCTTGTCCCACCTGCCCGATTGCTTACCCTACGTAGCTGCCCTGCCTGTCTCCTTCACCAACCTTATTACCTGCTCTTTTCTAATTACCTTACCTGTTTTCACATGTATAATTTACCTGGTCTGGTGCCTCAGCTACCTGGAAGGGTTGGAAACTTGCCTGCCTTACATGTTCTTATTACCGGTTTTCTTTCTGTTCAACCTCGATCGACCTTCTGTTCTAATTACCAGTCAGAGCCGAAAGTCAAGCCTTCCTAACGTAACTAAACTTAAAAATGCGACCTTAACTTGTGTTCGGTAAAAGTAGGAAGTCATCAGCAGGAATATATTATAAACAAATACATCATGACCTCATCATTTTTTTATATCAAAGGATGCGGCTCAAGGGCAACAAAAAGAGTACAACAAGAAGCCCGCTGCTCGCTACTCCCACAAAAGTAAAAAGTAAAGAGTAGCCAAAAGAGAGGTCAATTTCGGGTGGAGAGGTGTCTTGATACACTCTTTTTGAAAGAGGTCAAGTCATAGGCAGGAGGAAATACAGACGAAGGAAGACTGTTCCAGAGTTTACCAGTGAAGGAGATGAAAGAATGGAGATGCTAGTTAACTCTTGCATAAGGGGTTTGAACAGTATGGGGATGAGCATGAGTAGAAAGTTGTATGCAACGGGGCAGCGGGAGGGGTTGAGGCATGCAGTTAGCAAGTTCAGAAGAGCAGTCAGCATGAACATATCGATAGAAGATAGAAAGAGAAGCAACATGGCGGCGGAATTTAAGAGGTAGAAGGCTGTCAGTAAGAGGAGGAGAGCTGATGAGACGAAGAGCCTTTGACTCCACCCTGTCCAGAAGAGCTGTGTGAGTGGAGCCCCCCCACACGTGAGATGCATACTCCATACGGGGCGGACAAGGCCCCTGTATAAGGGTAACAACTGTGCGGGGGAGAAGAACTGGCGGAGGCTATACAGAACGCCCAAACTCGAGGAAGCTGATTTAGCAAGAGAGGAGATGTGAAGTTTCCAGTTGAGATTTTGAGCTAAGGATAGACCAAGGATTTTTTGTTTTTTACAACTAAGGAGACAGTTTAAGGACGTAAAGTAAAATAAAAAAAAGACCGCTACTCACTGCTCCAGAATAGAGATCAAAGGAGTGTCCAAAAGAGAGGTCAGTTTCGGGAGGAGAGGAGTCCTGATACCCTCCTCTTGAAAGAGTTCAAGTCGTAGGCAGGAGGAAATACAGATGAAGGAAGATTGTTCCAGAATTTACGAGCGTGAGGGATGAAAGAGTGAAGATGCTCGTTGATTCTTGCATAAGGAGTTTGGACAGTATAGGGATGAGCATGAGTAGAAAGTCATGTGCAGCGGGGCCGCGGGAGGGGGGGAGTCATGCAGTTAGCAAGTTCAAAAGAGCAGTCAGCATGGAAATATCGATAGAAGATAGAAAGAGAGGCAACATGGCTGCGGAATTTGAGAGGTAGAAGACTATCAGTATGAGGAGGAGTGTTGATGAGACGAAGAACCTTTGACTCCACTCTGCCAAGGAAAACTTTGTGAGTGGACCCCCCCACACATCAGATACATACTCCATACGAAGGCGGACAAGTCTCCTGTAAATGGATAGCAACTGTGCTGGGGAGAAGAACTGGCGGAGACGGTACAGAACGCCAGGCCTAGAGGAAGCTGATTTAGTAAGAGATGAGATATGAAGTTTCCAGTTGAGATTTTGAGTTTAGGATAGACCGAGAATGTTTAGTGTTGAAGAAGTTGATAGCTGAGTGTTGTCGAAGAATAGTGGATAGTTGTTTGGAAGATTGTGTCGAGTGGATAGGTGGATAAACTGTGTTTTTTGAGGCGTTAAAGGACACCAGGTTCCTCTTGCCCCAATCGGAAATAATAGTAAGGTCTGAGGGTAAGCGTTCTGTTGCCTCCAGCCTTGAATCGTTAAGTTCCTGTGGAGTGGGTCTTCTATTAAAAGAAGTTGAGTAATGCAGAGTGGAGTCATCGGCGTAAGAATGGATAGGACAGTTCGTTTTGGAAAGAAGATCATCAATGAACAACAGAGAGAGAGTGGGAGATAGGACAGAACCCTGTGGGACACCACTGTTTATAGGTTTAGGGGAAGAACAGTGACCGTCCACCACAGTAGAAATAGAACGGTCAGAAAGGAAACTGGAGATAAAGATACAGAGAGAAGGAGAGAAAAAGTAGGAGGGTAGTTTGGAAAGCAAAGATTTGTGCCAGACCCTATCAAAAGCTTTTGATATGTCCAGCGCAATAGCAAAGGTTTCACCGAAACGGGTAAGAGAGGATGACCAAGAGTCAGTTAGGAAGGCAAGGAGATCATCAGTAGAACGCCCCTTGCGGAACCCATACTGGCGATCAGATAGAAGGTTAGAAGTGGAAAGGTGCTTTTGAATCTTCCGGTTAAGGATTGATTCTAAAGCTTTAGATAGACAGGAAAGTAAAGCTATAGGGCGGTAGTTTGAGGGATTGGAACGGTCACCCTTCTTAGGCACAGGCTGTACAAAGGCATACTGCCAGCAAGAAGGAAAGGTAGATGTTGATAGGCAGAGGCGAAAGAGTTTGACCAGGCAGGGCGTCAGCACGGAAGCACAGTTTTTAAAGACAATAGGAGGCACTCCATCAGGTCCATAAGCCTTCTGAGAGTTGAGGCCAGAGAGGGCATAGAAAACATCATTTGGAAAAAATTTAATATCAGGCATGAAGGAGTCAGAGGAGGGATAAGTAGGAGGAATATGCCCAGAACTGTCCAGGGTGGAGTTCTTACAGAAAGTCTGAGTAAAGTTCAGCCTTAGAGACAGATGAGACGGCAGTGCTGCCGTCAGGGTTAAGAAGAGGGAAAGAGGAAGAAGTTAAATTGGAGGAGATATTTTTGGCTAGATGCCAGAAGTCACGGGAAGAACTAGAAGAAGCAAGATGTTGACATTTTCTATTGATAAAAGAAGTTTTGGTAGGTCGGAGAATAGATTTGGCACAATTCCGGGCTGAAATGTAAAGTTCAAAGTTAGCGGGTGTTTGAAGGCTCTGGAATCTTTTGTGAGCGGCCTCTCTATCTTTAATAGCACGAGAACAAGCATGATTAAACCAAGGCTTTTTAGCAGAGAAAGAACGTGGAATGTATGCCTCCAATCCAGAGACAGTCACCTCTGTGATGCGCTGGGGACACACAGAGGGGTCTCTCTCCTGGAAGCAGTAATCATTCCACGGTAAATCGGAAAAGTACATCCTCAGGTCGTCCCACCGAGCTGAAGCATAATGCCAGAAGCAACGCCTCTCCGCTGGGTCCAGAGGATGTACAGGAGCAATAGGACAGGATACAGAAATAAGGTTATGATCGGAGGAGCCCAACGGAGAGAACAGTTTGAGAGAGTAAGCAGAAGGATTAGAGGTAAGGAAGAGGTCTAGAATGTTGGGCCTGTCTCCAAGACGGTCGGGAATACGAGTAGGGTGCTGAACCAACTGCTCTAGGTCGTTGAGGAGAGGAAAGTTGTAGGCTTGATCACCAGGCTGGTCAGTGAAAGAGGATGAAAGCCAAAGCTGGTTGTGAACGTTGAAATCTCCTTAGATGGAGATTTCAGCGAAGGGAGAGTGAATCAAGATGTGCTCCACTTGAGAGCTCAAATAGTCAAATAATTTTCCATAGTTAGTAGAGTTAGGTGAGAGATAAACAGCACATATGTATTTAGTAATAGAATGACAATGAAGTCTTAGCCAGATGGTAGAAAATTCTGAAGAGTCAAGGTCGTAGGCACGAGAGCAAGTGGTGTCGTTGCGCACGTAGGCGCAACGTCCAGCTTTGGATTGAAATTTAGGATTGAGATAGTAGGAGGGAACAAAGCAGAGGTTGCTGTCAGTAGCCTCAGAAACCTGTGTTTCGGTGAGGAAGAGAAGGTGAGGTTTAGAGGAGGAGAGATGGTGTTCCACAGAATGAAAATTAGAATGGAGACCGCGAATGTTGCATAAATTGATGAGGAGGAGGTTCGAGGAGTTATCAGGACACCTCTCAAGTCGGCAGCCAGAAGGGGAGTCCTCCCTGGGGGAATTTATGCCCCCCCACTCCCCCCAAGCAGGGACTCCGAGGTTCTGTAATTTTTCGTCATTTTGAATTTTGAATTTTGGAAAAGGTGTGTGTGTGCTGTATGAATGTAGTGTGGTGTAGAAAGAGAGAGGAACTGTCTTTAGAGAGCATGCTGAACTGCTCTCTGGTGTTGATGAGACAAAAGGGAAACGGTTAGTGAGGACATGAGAAGGGTCTTTGAAGGGCTTCAGCACCCTCCTCGCTTCCCATATATCCTCACCGGGAGTAGCTCACGCCCGTTCGCTAGGTGTCTTCCTACCTACTCCTGTTGCAGAAGGTGACAGCTGAGTGTTGTTTAAGAATAGGGGATAGGTGTTTGGAAGATTGAGTTGATAGTTGGAGAAACTGGGTTTTTGAGACATTGAAGGACACAATGTTCCTTTTACCCCAGTCGGAAATGATAGCAAGGTCTGAGGCTAAGCGTTCTGCAGCCTCCAGTCTGGAGTCTTGTCTTGTAATTCTTGTTAAAATAGGCCGGTAACATTTTTATGCAGGAAATTAAATAAATGAGTAGTGTAAAAGTGAATTTATTTCATCTAAGTTAACAAACCATTAATCAACACACTGGTTATTAAAGAACAGGTAATGTAGTTAGATGAGTACCTAATGAAGCGTGGCGTTAAGTACCTTCCTCCTGTTCGTCTTAAAATATTAAAAATATAGTATAAGATAATGTCACTGCCAAACTGCTTTTAAAATTACAACACTGTGCCTACATTCCTTCCCTTTAGTGTTGCTTTCTCTTTCGTACTTCAGTATTACACACCAGGTAAGGATGACTCTACAGGTAGCTAATTAAATAGGCTAAACTAATTGAAACACGAAGATGGACGTTGTAATGAAATAAAACACCAAATTTGTCTCGTATACGAAATAAATCCTAAACCAATAAGGAATCGCGGAACAAAAAAGTCAAACATGATTGGAATTACAGGATAGAAAAGGTCATGATGAAGCAAGGTGACACATAAGTGCAAGGGAGGTCAAGGGTGGGTAAAGGAGTGTAAACAGGGAGGGCAAGGGAGGGCAAGGGTGGGTAAAGGAGTGTAAACAGGGAGGGCAAGGGAGGGCAAGGGTGGGTAAAGGAGTGTAAACAGGGAGGGCAAGGGAGGGCAATGGTGGGTAAAGGAGGACAAGGGAGGTCAAGGGTGGGTAAAGGAGTGTAAACAGGGAGGGCAAGGGAGGGCAAGGGTGGGTAAAGGAGTGTAAACAGGGAGGGCAAGGGAGGTCAAGGGTGGGTAAAGGAGTATAAACAGGGAGGGCAAGGGAGGGCAAGGGTAGGTAAAGGAGTGTAAACAGGGAGGGCAAGGGAGGGCAAGGGTGGGTAAAGGAGTGTAAACATGGAGGGCAAAGGAGGGCAAGTGTTGGGACCCAGAATATGGACAAACAGAAGACGACCATAGCAGCACAGCTAATTAATAGTGACCCCAATCAGAGGCAAATACCGAGTGGAGATATGGAGACAAGAATTGTAAATATGATAGGAGAGGGAAGGAAAGCAATTAGTCAGATATACAAAGTTGTAAACATCTGATAAGCACTAACACTACTGAGAGGTTATGGAAAATACCCAGACCCACATACAGAAAGCAGATACCCAGTAGGCGTGGTCAGGAAGTGTGGATAACCATTCAAGAGGACTCTAACATGTCACGTGCGGTGTGACGAAATGCTATAAGCGAATAACTGAAAAGAGAAGTCACTGTGGGAGTGTCTTAAGAGTGAAATAACAAATAGTAGGAGAAGTAAACAATATAACATAATGAGCGAGCCAATGGTTGTTGACAGGAAGTATTGGCTACTGGTTATGTAGAAAATGAAGGCGTGTCAAAGATGTAGTTCCGCCTCAAGCAAGGAAAAATGTGACCTAGACAACAGGGATATGGGCAGACCGAGCCTTGCACTCGCTTCAAGCAGACTTGCTACTCACTCAGCTGAGAATGGCTGTTGTGATCTTAATCGTGAGTAGAAATTCGAGAATCTAAGGGAAACCGACTGTATTGTCCTGGAGATTATAATGTAGGAGATGTGAAGTAGGATTGTGAGTGGGACAGGATTGTGATTATTTGTTTGCGATATAAAGCAAAGGTAGAAAGCACTGGGTGTGGTATAATTTGGTGCTTCCGTGAAATTGTAGTAGATTATACTATAGGAATGTGTTATCAGGATGTGAGGAGAGTATTTAAATATTGTGATGTAAGCAGAGAGAAACAAACCACTGCTTGTGGAATGACGAGTGTTATTATTATTGGCAACAACTGAGCACAAATTGTAGTATTATGTTTAAAGACATGTCGTTTGTCATGTGTTGTATCCATTGCTGAATATGCCAGCGTTATGATCGTCTGAGCATAGAATATTGCGTAAGGCAATTACTTTCATTTAATTTTAAATAAATGTATATTTTCTTTTTCCCTTGTTTATCCCCGAACACCAGTCTCCAATAACAACTTAAGCCGGATCACGCTACCAGGGATACGAGACGGTGAGATCATTTATGGAGTAATTAATGAGTGATAATAGAGTTGATTTAATACAAGAAAAGAAGGGTCCAAAAATAATAATAATAATAATAATAATAATAATAATAATAATAATAATAATAATAATAATAACAATAATAATAATAATAATAGTGATAATAAAATTATAATAGTGATACTGATCCTGAACATTACTATTACATATTCTAATAGTAGTAGTAGTAGTAGTAGTAGTAGTAGTAGTAGTAGTAGTAGTAGTAGTAGTAGCAGTAGTAGTAGCAGTAGAAAAGGGAGGGAAAGGGGGAAGGAGAAGGATAGGGTGAAAGCATAGCAGGCACTCTTTAACATGCCTTAATGTGAGGTAGTTAAGGTATATATTTCACTGAAAAATATTAAGTATAATTACCATGTAACAATGAAAATAAATTTCTTTTAAATGAGACTTGATTATCATTATTTAGAAGGGACTGAGGCAAGGTATTCCAGCTTTTTGATCCCCATGACAGAACACTCTGCTGGGCGTGTGTGCTCCTGCATAACGGTGGACGCAATTGATGAGTTCTACGGGGCACAGAGCGGGGCATCACAGTAAAGCCAGGGTATACAGGGAAAGAGTGAAGAGCTTTGTGTACAAATAAGTTAGTTTGAAGGTATATAATATCGGGAAGCTTTAACAACCTAAAATCTCTAAAAATACAATTTGTATGAGCATACCGATCTTTAAAGAACATAACACGTAAGAGTTTTTTTGTGAAATAATCAGGCTGTCGATGAAGGTGTTATAGGCGCCTCCCCATATGGCACAACAGTATAGAAGGTGCGGATATATTAGAGAGAATCTCTTAATCTGAATATTGCGGCCGTTAGCAGGGCTACCTTTGATTTTACCATGTCAATGTGTCGTTTCCATGTTAATTTATTATCGATAGTTATACCTAAAAAATTTAAAGAAGTAACTACATTTAATGCAAAATTATTAATTTTTATTGATGTATGAACTGGCTGAGTCGTGAGTGGACTAGAAATCATGAACTTAGTTTTGTTAATATTTAATGTTAATTTATTACTCATGATCCAATTTGATACATTGATAAGCTCAGTATTTAAAGCGTCTGTTATATCTTCAAGATCATGTCCTTGAATGAAAATTGTGGTATCGTCGGCAAATAAAAGGAATTTTAATTTATTGCTGCTATGAATTATGTCATTTATATAAATTAAGAAAAGAATCGGGCCAAGAATTGATCCCTGAGGCACACCACATGCAGTATCTGTATAAGAACATAAGAACATAAGAATGCAGGAGTCTACAAGAGGCCGGTAGGCCTGTACAAGGCAGCTCCTTTGACCCTAAGCTCCCGTGTATCTAACCCCACCTAATATCGCTGTCCATGAATTTATCTAGTCTATTTTTGAATGTGACAATTGTATTGGCACTCACCACATAACTGCTAAGCCTATTCCACTCATTCACCACCCTGTTAGTAAACCAATTTTTGACTATGTCCCTGTTGAATCTGAATTTATCCAGTTTAAACCCATTACTTCGTGTCCTACCCGGTTCTCTTACCAACAAAACCTTATGAATGTCTCCTTATTAAAGCCCTTCATCCATTTATAAACCTCGATCATGTCTCCACGCACCCTTCGCCTTTCTAGAGAATGCAAGTTTAACTGCTTGAGTCTTTCCTCGTATGGCAAGTTTCTCAACCCTGAATCATCTTAGTCATCCTCCTCTGCACCGATTCTAACATTTTGATATCCATTCTATAGTAAGGTGACCAGAACTGAACCGCATAGTCAAGATGAGGTCTAATGGCGATGACACATTGTTAAACGATGTACATTGTTTCCTGTGTGCTAAGTAACTTTTGAACCAATTATGCGCATTGCCACGAATTCCATAAACAAACAATTTATCTAGTAGACTGTTATGAGAAATGGTGTAAAAAGCTTTAGTGAGATCACAGAACACAGTTATCTGGAACATTTTTGCATCCAAAGCATTGTAAATATTTTGACAAAGATGGTGAAGTGCTAATTCAGTAGAATACTTAGGACGGAAGCAATACTGAACCGAGGTGAGGAGTGAGTGTTTGGACAGGTAATTAATTAGTCTTACTGACATCATTTTTTTTTATAATTTTGCTAAAGCTGGGTAAGATAGAAATAGGTCTGTAATTAAGTGGTAATGAAGAGTCTCCCTTCTTAAAGATTGGAACAACACGTGCCATCTGCAGGTGACTTGGAAAAGAGCCCTCTTTAAAAGATGTATTAATTATATAATCTAAAAAGGGAGAAACTAGGTCACAACATTCCTTAATTATTTTAATACTAATGTCATCATGTCCCGGGGAAGAGGCTTTTATATTACGAATGACAGACATAACTTCTGGTAGTGTAGTGGGTCGTAAGTAGGAAGAAAATGGAACCGATTCGGGGAGATAAGTGGTAAAAGGTGTTTGGGTCTCTGGGATGATCGTGGCTAACGTGTTGCCAATATTACTGAAATAGTTATTGAAAGCGTTTGCTACATTAAAAGAATCTGTTACGGTATCACCATTGAATAAAAAAGATGAAGGAAGTTTCGCTTGTTTTTTAGCGAGTAGGCTATTTATAGTAGACCAGGTCTTTTTGGAGTCCCCTACTTCACTTGACAGTTTGTTTTTATAGTAATTTGCTTTGGCAGTTCTTATGGTCGTTGTTAATTTATTTCTATTGGATTTAAAGAAAGAGAGAGAGAGAGAGAGAGAGAGAGAGAGAGAGAGAGAGAGAGAGAGAGAGAGAGAGAGAGAGAGAGAGAGAGAGAGAGAGAGAGAGAGAGTTTGGTGTGTCTGTTCGTTTCACTGTATTTACTTTTTTTCTCGTGGCATTTCTTGTCTTTTCCTGTTCATCGTTATTCTGCGATAATTTACAGGTGTTATTTTCCGGTTTTTCAGCATAAGTCGCAATACGTGCTTGCATTCAAACATAACATTTACTTGGTGAGTGTGTATTATTTCTGTTTAGTTTTACTATTCTAATAACCTGTTATGTTATTTACTCTACGATAGTTTCAGTGCAATACTTTTTCAATCAACAATCATTTACTAGCTGTTTATTTCAAATTTTACAGTAATACACTGTAACATTATCTTACTACATGTTCTCGTAATGAGTTAAGCATTTTACCGTTTCTTCTAGGATAACTAAATGTTGATAACAGGTTTTTCTTCTTACATATTCACATACTAAGTTTGTCTTGTTTTGCGGTTTTATGTGATAATTTACTGTTTTTTTTCTACGTTTTCTTCACATAACATGTTCTTGTATTAAGATTGTCTCGAATTTTTTTTTCAACGATAATTTATCGTCTGACACTCACCTACGCCAGAACGGGCTGGGCCGACCACCAGGCCCCACCGGGAAGAAGCCTTGGGCCGACCGTCAGGATCCACCGGGAAGAAGCCTTGGGTAGACCATCAGGATCCAACGGGAAAACGCCTTGGGCCGACCATCAGGATCCACCGGGAAAAAGCCTTGGGCCGACCATCAGGATCCACCGGGAAGAAGCCTACCGGCTCAATAGGCCACGACGTAGAAAATATATATATATATATATATATATATATATATATATATATATATATATATATATATATATATATATATATATATATATATATATATATATATATATATATATATATATATATATATATATATATATATATATATATATATATATATATATATATATATATATATATATATATATATAATAATTGTGATGTAAGAGAGATACAAACCACTACTTGTGGAACGACGAGTGTTATTATTACTACAAACAACTGAGCACATATATATATATATATATATATATATATATATATATATATATATATATATATATATATATATATATATATATATATATATATATATATATATATATATATATTTATATATATTTCTATATATGTATATATATATTTATATATATATCTATCTCTAGATCTATATATATATATATATATAAATATATATATATAGAGAGAGAGAGAGAGAGAGAGAGAGAGAGAGAGAGAGAGAGAGAGAGAGAGAGAGAGAGAGAGAGAGAGAGAGAGAGAGAGAGAGAGAGAGAGAGAGAGAGAGAGAGAGAGAGAGAGAGAGAGAGAGAGAGAGAGAGAGAGAGAGAGAGTGTGTGTGCCACCTTCCTACGCCTCCACCTTCCTACAGGGTCAGATTAGTGCAGTCCAGCCTTATAATATCATATTACCTTCAAGCCTCTCTGCAGCACATAACACCTTTTGATTCCCTAGCATTGAGCCAGAGTGCCTCCTTCCTACTGCTGGATCTTGCTAGAGGGTCAGATAAGTGCAGTCCAGCTTTTCACTAGCATAGTTATAACACCTCCAAGCCTCTCTGCAGCAGATGACACCTTTTGATTCCGTAGCACGGAGCCAGTGAGTGCCACCTTCCTACACCTTCACTTTCCTACTGGGTCAGATTACTGCAGTCCAACATTTCAGTAGCATAGTTATAAGACCTCCAAGCCCCTCTGCAGCACATGCAACCTTCTGATTCCCTAGCACAGAGCTTGAGAGTGCCACCTTCTTACTGTTTCACCTTTTATCAGGGTCAGATTAGTATAATCCAGGCTTTCACTAGCATAGTTATAACACCTTTAAGCCACTCTGCAGCACATGACACCTTTTAATTCCTGACAACTGAATTAGAAAGTGCCTCCTTCCTATAGTTACACCTTACTACAGGGTCAGATTAGTCCAGTCCAGCCTTTCACTAGCATAGTTATAACACCTCCAAGCCTCTCTTCAGCAAATGACACCTTCTAATTCCTTAGCACTGACCTTGAGAGTGGCACCTTCCTACAGGGTCAGATTTGTGCAGTCCAGCCTTTCATTAGCATAGTTATAACACCTCAAAGCCTCTCTGCAGCCCATGACACCTAATTCCCTAGCACTGAGTCAGAGAGAGCCACCTTCCTACACCTCCACCTTCCTACAGGGTCAGATTAGTGCAGTCCAGCATTTCACTAGCATAGTTAAAACACCTCCAAGCTTCTCTACAGCACATGACACCTTCTGATTCCCTAGCACAGAGCTTGAGAGTGCCACCTTCCTACACCTTCACCTTCCTACAGGGACAGATTAGTGCAGTCCAGCCTTTCACTATCATAGTTATAACACCTTCAAACAACTCTGCAGGACATGACACCTTCTAACTCCTTTGCATAGAGCCAGAGAGTGCCTCCTTCCTACAGTTGCATCTTCCTACAGGGACAGATTAGTGCAGTCCAGCCTTATAATATCATACTACCTTCAAACCTATCTGCAGCACATGACATCTTTTGATTCCCTAGCATTGAGCCAGAGAGTGCTTCCTTCCTACAGGTGGATCTTGCTACAGGGTCAGATAAGTGCAGTCCAGTCTTTCACTAGTAGGGTTATAACACCGCCAAGCCTCTCCGCTGCAAATGAAACCTTCTGATTCCCTAACACTGAGCCAGAGTGTTCCACCTTCCTACACCTTCACCTTCCTACAGTGTCAGATTAGTGCAGTCCGGCCTTTCACTAGCATAGTTATAACACCTCCAAGCTTCTCTACAGCAGATGCCACCTTTTGATTCCCTAACACAGAGCCTGGGAATGCCACCTTCCTACACTTTCACTTTCCTACAGGGTCAGATTAGTGCAGTCCGGCCTTTCACTAGCATATTACTAACACCTCCAAGCCTCTCTGCAGCACATGACACCTGATTCCTTAGTACTGACCCAGAGAGTGCCACCTCCCTTCACCTTCACCCTCTTACAGGATCAGTTTAGTGCAGTCCAGCCTTTCACTAGCATAGTAATATCATATCCAAGCTTCTCTGTAGCACATGACACCTTCTGATTCCCTAGCACTGAGCCAGAGAGTGCCACCTTCCTACACCTTCACCTTCCTTCAGGGATTAGATTAGTGCAGTCCAGCTTTTTACTAGCATAGTTATAACACCTCAAAGTCTCTCTGTAGTACATGACACCTTCTGATTCCCTAGCACTGCGCTTGAGAGTGCCACATTCCTACACCTTCACTTTCCTACATGGACAGAGTAGTGCAGTCCAGTCTTTCACTACCATAGTTCTAACACCTCCAAGCCTCTCTGCAGCACATGCAACCTGATTCCCTAGCACTGGGCCAGAGAGTGCCACCTTTCTACGCATTCACCGTCTTACATGGTCAAATTAGTGCAGTCTAGCCTTTCACTAGCATAGCTAGAACACCTTCAAACCACTCTGCAGCACATGACACATTTTAATTCCTTAGCACTGAGATAGAAAGTGCCTCCTTCCTACAGTTGCATCTTCCTACAGGGTCACATTAGTGAAGACCAGCCTTTCACTAGCATAGTTATAACACCTCCACGCCTCTCTGCAGCACATGACAACTGATTCCTTAACACTGAGCAAGAGAGTGCCACTTTTCTACACCATCACCCTCCAACAGGGTGAGATTAGTGCAGTGAAGCCTATCACTAACATAGTTATGACACCTTAAAGCCTCTTTGCAGCACATGGCACCAGATTCATTAGCACTAAGTCAGAGAGTGCCACCTTCCTTCACCAGCACCCTCTTACAGGGTCAGGTTAGTGTAGTCCAGCCTTTCACTAGCATAGTTATAAAACCTCCAAGCTTCTCTGCAGCACATGACACCTTCTGATTCCTTAGCACTGATCTTTAGAGTGGCACCTTTCTACAGGGTCAGATTTGTGCAGTGTAGATTTTCACTAGCATAATAACACCTCCAAGCAACTCTGCAGCACATGACACTTTATGATGCCCTAGAACAGAGCTTGAGAGTGCCACCTTCCTACACCTTCACCTTCCTACAGGGTCAGATTAGTGCAGTCCAGCCTTTCACTAGGATAGTTATAACTCCTCCAAGCCTCTCTGCAGCACATGACACCTGGTTCTCTACCACTGAGCCAGAGAGTGCCACCTTCCTACACCTTCACCTTCTTTCAGGGACAGATTAGTGCAGTTCAGCCTTTCACTAGCATAGTTAAAACACCTTCAAGCCACTCTGCAGGACATGACACCTTCTTATTAATTGGCACTTAACTAAAAAGTGCCACATTCCTACAGCTGCATCTTCCAACAGGGACAGATTAGTGCAGTCCAGCCTTGCAATAGCATATTTATAACACCTTCAAGCTTCTTTGCAACACATGACACCTTCTGATTACCAGGCACTGAGCTTGAGAGTGCCACACTCCGACACCCTTACCTTCCGACAGGATCAGATTAGTGCAGTCCAGCCTTTCACTAGCATAGTTATAACACCAAAATACCTCTCTGCAGCACATGACACCCTCTGATTCCATAGCACTGAGTCAGAGAGTGCCACCTTCCTACTATGTCAGAATAGTTCAGTACAGCTTTTCATTAGCATAGTTATAACACCTTGAATCCTCTCTTCACCACATAACACCTTTAGATTCCCTAGCCCTGTGCCAGAGAGTGCCAACTTCCTACACTTTCACTTTCCTACATCGTCAGATTAGTGCAGTCCAGCCATTCACTAGCATAGTTATAACACCTCCAAGCCTCTCTGTAGCACATTATACCTTCTGATTCCTTAACGCAGAGTTTGAGAGTGCCGCCTTCCTACACTTTCACCTTCCTACAGGGTCAGATTACGGTAGTCCAGCCTTTCACTAGCATAGTTATAACATTTCCAAGCCTCTCTGCAGCATATGCCACCTTCTGATTTCCTAACGCAGAGCTTGGGAGTGCCACCTTCCTACAGGGTCATATTAGTGCTGTCCAGCCTTTCACCAGCATAGTTATAACACCTACAAGCCTCTCTGCAGCACATGGTACCTGACTCCCTTACACTAAGTCAGAGAGTGCCACCTTCCTACGCATTCACTCTTCTACAGGGTGAAGTTAGTGCAGTCCAACCTTTCACTAGCATAGTTAAAACACCTTCAAGCCTCTCTGCAGCACATGACACCTTCTGATTCCTTAGCACTGAGCCAGAGAGTGCCACCTTCCTACACCTTCACCTTCCTACAGGGTCAGATTAGTGTTGTCCAGCCTTTCACAAGTATGGTTATAACACCTCCAAGCATCTCTGCAGTACATGACACCTGGGGCGTATCAATAAATACTCCTAGCAGTACTTTTAGAAGTGCTGCTAGAAGCTGTCCTTTTAGCAGTAGCTTTTAACTTTACTGCTATACTCTGTTCAAATTACTTTGCCAATAATAATTATTTACGCCGAAAAGCCCCTCCCCAATTCTGGCTAAGCTCCGCCCCCCCCTTCACCTGATTGGCTGTTCATGACGTTATGCGTTGTATCAAAGACACGTACCAAATATATATGATTAAGATAATCTAACTAGTTTTATGATTAACCAAAATATGCGTAATTTAATTGAATGGCGGCACTCTACTTTAACAATCACTGACATCACCTAAGAAACAAAGTACAATAATAAGTATGCCAGTTTTGAAGGGATAACGGCGGTTTTCAAATGAAGGCGATTATAGTAGGCTACCTATTACGTAATGCACTTTCCGTCATTACATATTTCATTATAGGCATACTAATTATAATCACATAAAAAATCTTCTACAGTAACTTCATACAGGTAGGAATCATTGTATTAAGGAATAAGTTTTGTATCCTTGGCTTGAGGACGGTGTACGCTCGCGGAACAGCGGGTGACGGTGAACGCGGCAGACGACGCACCAGTCCCTCCAAGCCACAGATACGAAAGTTATTACTTATTCCTACCTGTATGAAGTTACTGTAGAAGATATGTTTTACGTGCTTATATTAAGTATGCCTATGTGCATGAGCTATGTAGGAAATAATGACGGAAAGTGTGCATTACTTATTAGGTACCATACTATAATCACCTTTAATGCTACATTGCTTGTTTTTAATTGGCGCCTCCCCCCTGGAACAGCTGTTTGTCCGTATTTTTATTGGCACAGCACTTCAGACACGATCATTAGTGCGCGGGGGCGATCAGTCAGCTGTTATTATCGTTATTATATTGAATGAGACATCCGAAAAGTTAGCTTTTAAGTCGTTACAGAGAGTGTCACCTTCCTACACATTCATCTTCCTACAAGGTCAGCCTCCAAGCCTCTCTACAGCACATGACACCGTCTGATTCCCTAGCACTGAGCCAGAGAGTGCCACCTTCCTATACGTTTATCTTTCTACAACGTCAGAATAGTGCAGTCCAGCCTTTCACTAGCATAGTTAAAACACCTCCAAGCCTCTCTGAAGCACATGACACCTAATTCCCTTGAACTGAGCCAGAGAGTGCCACCTTCCTACACGTTCACCTCCTACAGCGACAGATTAGTGCAGTCCAGCCTTTCACTAGCATAACTATAACACCTCCACGCCTCTCTAAAGCACATTACACCTTCTGATTCCGTAGCACTGATCCAAAGAGTGCCACCTTCCTACACCATCTTCCTTCACGGTCAGATTAGTTTAGTCCAGCCTTTCACTAGCATATTTACAACACCTCCACGCCTCTCTGCAGCACATGTCAACTAATTTCCTAGCACTGAGGTTGAGAGTGCCACCTCTCTACACCTTCGCCTTCCTCCAGCGTCAGACTAGTGTATTGCAGCCTTTCACTAACTAACTTTCACTAACCATGAACTTTACATTTCAGCACGGTATCGTGCCAAATCTATTCTCCGACTTTACAAAACCTCTGTTATCAATAGAAATGTCAACACCTTGCTTTCTCTAATTCATCCCTTGACTTCTGGTACCTAGCAACAATATCACCAATTTTACTTCTTCCTCTTTCCCTCCTCTCCGTAACCCTGACGGGAGCACTGCCGTCTTATCTATCTCTAAGGCTGAACTCTTTGCTCACACATTCTGTAAGAACTCCAACCTGGACGATTCTGGGCATATTCCTCCTACTCATACCCCCTCTGACTCCTTTATACCTATTATTAAGATTTTTCATAATGATGTTTTCTATGCCCCCTCTGGCCTTAACTCTCAGCAGTCTAATTTACCTGATGGAATGCCTTCTATTGTCCTTAAAAACTTTGCCTCCGTGATGACACCCTGCCTGGTCAAACTCTTTCGCCTCTGCCTGTCAACATCTACCTTTCCTTCTTGCTTGAAGTTTTCCTTTGTACAGCCTGTGCCTAAGAAGGGTGACCGTTCCAATCCCTCAAACTACCGCCCTATTACTTCACTTTCCTGTCTATCTAAACCTTTTGAATCAGTCCTTAACCGGATTATTCGAAAGCACCTCTCCACTTCTAACCTTCTATCTGATCGATCGCCAGTATGGGTTCCGCAATGAACGTTATACTGGCGATCTTCTTGCTCTCTTAACTGACTCCTGGTCATCCTCTCTTAGCCGTTTCGGTGACATATCTAAAGCTTTCGATAGAGTCTGGCAAAAGTTTCTGCTTTCTAAACTGCCCTCTTTAGGATTATATCCCTGTCTTTGTTCCTTTATATCCAGTTTCCTTTCCGGCCGTTTTATCTCTGCGGTGGTAGACGGTCACTGTTCTTCCCCTAAACCTATCAACAGTGGTGTTCCACAAGGCTCTGTTCTATCACCCACTCTCTTCCCGTTATTCATCAATAATCTTTCCATAACAAACTGTCCTGTCCACTCATTCGCCGACGACTCCACTTTGCATTATTCGACTTCTTTCAATAGAAGGCCATCTCAACAGGAAGTACACGACTCCAGACTGGAAGCTGCAGAACAGTTAAACCTCAGACCTTGCTATCATTTCCGATTGGGATAGAAGGAACCTTGTGTCCTTCAGTGCCTCAAAAACTTAATTTCTCACCCTATCAGCTCGAAACAATCTTCCAAACACCTATCCCCAATTCTTCGACAACACTCAGCTGTCACTTTCTTCAACATCAAATATCCTCAGTCTATCCTTAACTCAAAATCTCAACTGGAAACTTCATATCTCCTCTCTCGCTAAATCAGCTTCCTCAAGGTTGGGCGTTCTGTATCGTCTCCGCCAGTTCTTCTCCCCCGCACAGTTGCTATCCGTATACAGTGGCCTTGTCCGCCCTCGTATGGAGTAGGCATCTCAAGTGTGGGGGGGGCTCCACTAAGGCTCTTCGTCTCATCAGTTTTCCTCCTCCTACTGGTAGTCTTCTACCTTTTTAATTCCGTCGCGATGGTGCCTCTCTTCCTATCTTCTGCAGCTATTTTCACGCTGACTGCTCTTCTGAACTTACTAACTGCATGCCTCCCCATCCCCCTTTCCCGCGGTCCCGCTGCACACGACTTTCTCCCTCTACTGTCCAAACCCCTATTGCAAGAATTAACCAGCATCTTCACTGTTTCATCCTTCACGCTGGTAAACTCTGGAACAATCTTCCTTCATCTGTATATCCTCCTGCCTACGACTTGAGCTCTTTCAAGAGGAGGGTATCAGGACACCTCTCATCCCGAAACTGACCTTTCTTTCGGCCACCTCATTTGATTATTTCTGGGAGCAGCGATTAGCGATATTTTTTTTACATTTTACGCACAATTGAAAAAAATTAAAGTAATCAAAACTCCTGGTCCAGACAAAACTACCCCTAGGGTCTTAAAAGAAATCAAACATCAAATTTGTATGCCGCTCTCCATCATATTCAATAAATCTTTAACAGCTGGAAAAGTTTCGTCGGATTGGAAAATAGCAAATGTCACACCAATTTTCAAAAAGTCTCATCCAGGAAACTATCGACCAATTAGCCTGACATCGATTGTTTGTAAGTTAATGGAAACTATCATTCGCGACAATATGGTGAAATTCTTCGAAGAAAATAATATAATAAATAATTCGCAACATGGCTTCCGTATTAAACGTTTGTGTTAAACTAACCTACTTGATTTTTTTCATTATATATTTTAGGTGTTCGATGAAAGCAGATCAGTAGATATCATATATCTGGATTTTCAAAAGACATTTGATAAGGTCCCCCACCAACGATTGCTCAGCAAACTACTGGCGCACGGTATCTCGGGTAACATTCACAATTGGCTTGCGGACTGGCTCTCTGAGCGGAAACAGAGAGTAGTTCTAAACGATGTTACATCTAACTGGCTCGATGTCAGAAGCTGCGCACCTCAAGGATCAGTGCTTGGCCCCATGCTCTTCTTAATTTATGTTAATAATATCGATGATGGGCTCACTTGCAAAGTATCAAAATTTGCTGATGATACAAAAATTTGCTAGTAAAGTAACTGCGACACTCGACGAAGAAGCTTTACAATCAGATCTAGATCGACTTGCACGTTGGGCCAATCAATGGCAAATGAAATTAAACGTTGACAAATGTAAAGTGTTGCACATCGGAAAAAATAACAGTCGCGTTCGGTACGTAATGAATGGCCTACAACTTTCTGCAGTAAGTAAAGAAAAGGATCTTGGAATCACTATATCAAGCGATTTAAAGCCAGGTCAGCATTGTTCAGAGGTAGTTAAAACTCCAAACAAATTGTTTGGCTTTATCGGACGAGTCTAATAATAAATCGGAAAAAGTAATTAAAACTGTATAATTCGTTGGTTCGACTCCGTCTAGAGTACTGTGTACAGTTTTGGTCTCACTATTACAGAAAAGACATAGAAAAGAAGAGTAACAAAGATGATTCCTAGGTTGAAAAATTTGTCATATGAACAAAGGCTTAAATAAGTAAATTTATTCAGCCTATCAAAACGAAGAATGCGAGGCGATCTAATAGAAGTGTTTAAAATGTTTAAAGGATTCAGTGATATTAATGCGGAAGATTACTTTACAATTGATCGATCAGATAGAACAAGAAGAAATCAAAATTTGAGAATAAGTGGTAAAAGATTCTCGTCGCACGAAGCTAAACACTTCTTTTTCAATCGAGTTGTTAATGTTTGGAACTCTCTACCCTGTGATGTCGTTGATAGTACAACAGTTATGGCTTTCAAGAATAGATTAGACAAGTATTTTGAATCCAATCAGCAACTAAGATATTACTCATTGTCATAATAACGTTAAGTTTTTTCGAATACTGGTGTCCTTGTCCGCTTTTATCGCCCGGTTAGTGGTAGCAGTAATGGTAGTTCTTTCCTCTTTCCTCTTTCCATGCTGCATGGTTCTTTTTCCTTTCCTGCCAGCTTTGGCTGGAGGGATGGGGGGTGGAAGGAGCCTTCGCCTTTGCTGTCCTTCATCTTCCACCTTTGATTAGATAGTTAGTGTAGCTTGTCGCAAACAGCCTCGTAAGAACCATCAGGTCTGCTGTTGTTTGTTCTTCATTTTTGTCCTTTGTACACCTTCACCTTCCTACAGGGACAGATTAGTGCAGTCCAGCCTTTCACTAGCATAGTTAAAACACCTCCAAGTCTCTCTGCAGCACATGACGCATTCTGATTCCCTTGCTTCGAAACTCTTTCTGAACAGCGGAACAAGCCAATTGGATGTTAACTAAACCACCGATCATTGCGTTCACTAGCCTCTGGCTACCCGCGGGCAGTGGGAAGAGGTAAGAAGCCGACTGTGTGAGAGAGTCTCCCTCACTCACCGTCTCGACCTCATCCCTACTGATACGTTGAACCCAGCTCCTAGTCACCAAGCTTGTTAGTGTTATATTGATACAATGTTAAGGTTACTTAAAGAGTTGAATTGACACACACCGTCTTGACCTCACCCCCACAAGCTCCCTAGCATACTGACTGAGCTGGTACCTCACTTGTTGTGTGTCACAATGTAGTACGTGAACATCCCCTTTTGTGTGGGCTTATGATCACCCCCTTGGTATCTTAACCCCACACCAATACCTTCCCCCATGCTCATCTTTGTGAACGCATATCGATCGCTGGTTGAAGGGAGACATTTTTTTGTATAATTCTGCACCATAGAAATTTGACTTGGGAAGTTTTTGATAGCTATTGCCAGGACTCTATATCTATCTATCTACTATATCTATATCTTTATATCTTTATATCTATATATCTATATCTATATCTATATCTATATATATCTATATATATATATATATATCTATCTATCTATCTATATTTATATCTATATCTATATCTATATCTATATATATCTATATATCTATATCTATATATATCTATCTATCTATCTATCTATCTATCTATCTATCTATCTATCTATCTATCTATCTATCTATCTCTCTCTCTCTCTCTCTCTCTCTCTCTCTCTCTCTCTCTCTCTCTCTCTCTCTCTCTCTCTCTCTCTCTCTCTCTCTCTCTCTCTCTCTCTCTATATATATATATATATATATATATATATATATATATATATATATATATTATGAAAGTATCCCATATGGGTAGGCCCTTCTGGTGATTGGAATGACGAGTTCTAATCAGTATTGTAGAGTACTTCGGTGAAAGCTCGCTTCCATTACCAACAGAGTGAGTTGTCAATAGCATTGTTAATTAACTTCAATAAGCTCGCTATCATTACCAACAGAATGCTGAAGTGTAAATAATATTGCTACTTAACTAGAATAGCTTCGCTACCATTATACACCAACAGAATGTGAATAAACTTAATCATAATTTAACATTGTATTGCGTAACCCTAACAACTATGTAACTCACTTAATAGTAATATATTAAAAACAGAGGATCGAGGCTGAAGGCAACACACTAGCATAGTTATAAGACCTCCAAGCCTCTCTGCAGTACATGAAACCTTATGATTGCCTAGCACAGAGCTTGAGAGTGTCACCTTCCTACACCTTCGCCTTCCAACAGGATCAGATCAGTGCAGTCCAGCCTTTCACTAGCATGGTTATACCACCTCCAAGACACTCTACAGCACATGACACCTTCTGATTCACTAGCCCTAAGCCAGAGAGTGACACCTACATACAGGGTCAGATCATTGCAGTCCAGATTACACTAGCATAGTTATAACACATCCGAGCCTCTCTGAAGCACATTACACCTTCTGATCCGCTACCACTGAGCCAGCGAATGCCACATTCCTACACCATCACCTTTCTAAAGTGTCAGATTAGTGCAGTCCAGCCTATCACTAGTATAGTTATAACACCTCCAAGCCTCTCTGCAGCACATGACACCTTTTGATTCCCTATCACAGAGCTTGAGAGTGCCACCTCCCAACGCCTTAACATCCCTACAGGGTCATATTAGTGCAGTCCAGCCTTTCAGCAGCACAGGAATAACGCCTCCATGCCTCTCTGCAGCACATGACACCTTCTGATTCCCTAGCACGAAGCCAGTGAGTGCCACCTTCCTACAGGGTCAGATTAGTGCAGTCCAGCCTTTCACTAGCATAGTTATAACACCTACAAGACTTTCTGCAGCACATGACACCTTCTGATTCCCTAGCACTGAGCCAGAGAGTGCCACATTCCTACGCCTTCACCTTCCTACAGGTTCAGAATAGTGCAGTCCAGCCTTTCACTAGCATAGTTATAACACCTCCAAGCCTCTCTGCAGCACATGACATCTTCTGACTCCCTAACACTGAGCCAGAGAGTGCCACCCTCCTACAGTTGCGCATTCCAACAGGGTCAAATTAGTGCAGTCCAGCCTTTCACTATCATAGCTATAACACCTCCAAGCCTCTCTGCAGCACAGGACACCTTCTGATTCCATAACACTAAGCCAGAGAGTGCCACCCTTCTATAGGGTCAGATTAGTGCATTCCAACCGTTCACTAGCATAGTTATAACACCTCAGAGCCTCTATGCAGCACATGACAACTGCTGATTCCTTTGCACTGAGCCAGAAAGTGCAACCTTCCTATAGGGTCAGATTAGTGCAGTCCAACCTTTCACTAGACTAGTTAAAATACCTCCAAGCCTCTCTGCAGCACATGACACCTTTTGATTCCCTAGCACTGAGCCTTACAGTGCCACCTTCCTATAGGGTCAGATTAGTGTAGTTCAGCCTTCCACTAGCATAGTTATAACACCTCCAAGTTACTCTATAGCACATGAAATCTTCTAATTCCCTGCACTGAGCCAGAGACTGAAACCTTCCTATAGCTACACCTTTCTACAGGGTCAGAGTAGTGCAGTCCAGGTTTTCACTAGCATAGTTATAACACCTCCAATCCTTTATGCAGCACATGGCACCTTCTGATTCCGTATCACTGAGCTTGAGAGTTACACCTTCATACACCTTCACCTTCCTACGGGGTCAGATTAGTGCAGTCCAGCCTTTCACTACCATAATTATAACATCTGCAAACCTCTCTGCAGCACATGACACCTTCTGATTCCCTAGTACTGAGTGAGAGAGTGCCACCTTCCTAGACCTTCACCTTCCAACAGGGTCAGAATAGTCCAGTCCAGGCTATTAGTACCATTGTTAAAACTCTTCCAAGCCTCTCTGCAGCACATGACACCTTCCGATTCCCTAGCACATAGCTTGAGAGTGCCACCTTCTTACACCTTCCCCTTCCAAAAGGGTCAGATTAGTTTAGTTCAACCTTTCACTAGCATACTTATAATACATCCAAGCCTCTAGGCAGTACATGACACCTTCTGATTCCCTAGCACTGAGACAGAGTATGCCACCTTTCTACAGAGTCAGATTACTGCAGTCCAGCCTTTCACCAGCATAGGTATAACACCTCCAAACCTCTTTGCTCCAAATGACACCTTCTGATTCCCTAGCACTGAGCTTGAGAGTGCCAACTTCCTACACTTTCACCTTCCTACAGGGACAAATTAGTGCAGTCCAGCCTTTCACTAGCATAGTTATAACACCTCCAAGCTCCTCTGCAGCACAAGACACCTTCTCATTTCCCAGCACAGATGCAGAGTGCCACCTTCTAACACCTTCACCTTCTTTAAGGGTCAGATTAGTTCAGTCTAGCCTTTCACTAACATAGTTATTACACCTACAGGCCTTTCTGCAGCACATGGCACCTCCTGATTCCCTAGCCTTGACTTTGAGAGTGGTGCCTTCCTGCAGGATCAGATTTTTGCAGTCCAGCATTTTACTAGCATAGTTATAACACCTCTAAGCTTCTCTGAAGCACATGAAAACCTTCTGATTCTTTAGAATTGAGCCAGAGAGTGCCACCTTCCTAAACCTTCACCTTCCTACAGGGTCTGATTAGTGCAGTCCAGCTTCTGAGTAGCATTGTTATAACACCTCCAAGCCTTTCTGCAGCACTAGGCAGCTTCAGACTCTCTAGCACTGAGCCAGAGAGTGCCACCTTCCTACATTGTCAAATTACTGCTGTCCAGCCTTTCACTAACGTAGTTATAACACCTCCAATCCTCTCCGCAGCACATGACACATTCTGATTGCGTAGCACATAGCTTGAGTGTGCCACCTGCCTAAAGGGTCAGACTAGTGCAGTCCAGCCCTTCACTAGCATAGTTATAACACCTCCAAGCATCTCTGCAGAACATGACACCTTCTGATTTTCTAGGACTGAGCCGGTGAGTGCCACCTTCCTACACCTTCACCTCCCTACATAATCAGGTTACTGGAGTCCACCATTTCACTAGCATAGTTATAACATCCCCAAGCCTCTCTGCAGCACATGACACCTTCTGATTCCCTAACACATAACCAGAGAGTGCCACCTTCCTACACCTTCACCTTCCTACAGGGTCAGATTAGTGCAGTCCTGGCTTTCACTAGCATCGTTATAACACCTCCAAGCCCCTCTGCAGCACACGGCACCTTCTGATTCCCTAGCACTGAGCCAGAGAGTGCCACATTCCTACGCCTTCACCTTCCTACAGGTTCAGAATAGTGCAGTCCAGCCTTTCACTAGCATAGTTATAACACCTCCAAGCCTCTCTGCAGCACATGACATCTTCTGACTCCCTAACACTGAGCCAGAGAGTGCCACCCTCCTACAGTTGCGCATTCCAACAGGGTCAAATTAGTGCAGTCCAGCCTTTCACTATCATAGCTATAACACCTCCAAGCCTCTCTGCAGCACAGGACACCTTCTGATTCCATAACACTAAGCCAGAGAGTGCCACCCTTCTATAGGGTCAGATTAGTGCATTCCAACCGTTCACTAGCATAGTTATAACACCTCAGAGCCTCTATGCAGCACATGACAACTGCTGATTCCTTTGCACTGAGCCAGAAAGTGCAACCTTCCTATAGGGTCAGATTAGTGCAGTCCAACCTTTCACTAGACTAGTTAAAATACCTCCAAGCCTCTCTGCAGCACATGACACCTTTTGATTCCCTAGCACTGAGCCTTACAGTGCCACCTTCCTATAGGGTCAGATTAGTGTAGTTCAGCCTTCCACTAGCATAGTTATAACACCTCCAAGTTACTCTATAGCACATGACATCTTCTGATTCCCCTGCACTGAGCAAAAGACTGAAACCTTCCTATAGCAACACCTTTCTACAGGGTCAGAGTAGTGCAGTCCAGGTTTTCACTAGCATAGTTATAACACCTCCAATCCTTTATGCAGCACATGGCACCTTCTGATTCCGTATCACTGAGCTTGAGAGTTACACCTTCATACACCTTCACCTTCCTACGGGGTCAGATTAGTGCAGTCCAGCCTTTCACTACCATAATTATAACATCTGCAAACCTCTCTGCAGCACATGACACCTTCTGATTCCCTAGTACTGAGTGAGAGAGTGCCACCTTCCTAGACCTTCACCTTCCAACAGGGTCAGAATAGCCCAGTCCAGGCTATTAGTACCATTGTTAAAACTCTTCCAAGCCTCTCTGCAGCACATGACACCTTCCGATTCCCTAGCACATAGCTTGAGAGTGCCACCTTCTTACACCTTCCCCTTCCAAAAGGGTCAGATTAGTTTAGTTCAACCTTTCACTAGCATACTTATAATACATCCAAGCCTCTAGGCAGTACATGACACCTTCTGATTCCCTAGCACTGAGACAGAGTATGCCACCTTTCTACAGAGTCAGATTACTGCAGTCCAGCCTTTCACCAGCATAGGTATAACACCTCCAAACCTCTGCTCCAAATGACACCTTCTGATTCCCTAGCACTGAGCTTGAGAGTGCCAACTTCCTACACTTTCACCTTCCTACAGGGACAAATTAGTGCAGTCCAGCCTTTCACTAGCATAGTTATAACACCTCCAAGCTCCTCTGCAGCACAAGACACCTTCTCATTTCCCAGCACAGATGCAGAGTGCCACCTTCTAACACCTTCACCTTCTTTAAGGGTCAGATTAGTTCAGTCTAGCCTTTCACTAACATAGTTATTACACCTACAGGCCTTTCTGCAGCACATGGCACCTCCTGATTCCCTAGCCTTGACTTTGAGAGTGGTGCCTTCCTGCAGGATCAGATTTTTGCAGTCCAGCATTTTACTAGCATAGTTATAACACCTCTAAGCTTCTCTGAAGCACATGAAAACCTTCTGATTCTTTAGAATTGAGCCAGAGAGTGCCACCTTCCTAAACCTTCACCTTCCTACAGGGTCTGATTAGTGCAGTCCAGCTTCTGAGTAGCATTGTTATAACACCTCCAAGCCTTTCTGCAGCACTAGGCAGCTTCAGACTCTCTAGCACTGAGCCCAGAGTGCCACCTTCCTACATTGTCAAATTACTGCTGTCCAGCCTTTCACTAACGTAGTTATAACACCTCAATCCTCTCCGCAGCACATGACACATTCTGATTGTAGCACACTTTAGCAGAGTGTGCCACCTGCCTAAAGGGTCAGACTAGTGCAGTCCAGCCCTTCACTAGCATAGTTATAACACCTCCAAGCATCTCTGCAGAACATGACACCTTCTGATTTTCTAGGACTGAGCCGGTGAGTGCCACCTTCCTACACCTTCACCTCCCTACATAATCAGGTTACTGGAGTCCACCATTTCACTAGCATAGTTATAACATCCCCAAGCCTCTCTGCAGCACATGACACCTTCTGATTCCCTAACACATAACCAGAGAGTGCCACCTTCCTACACCTACACCTTCCTACAGGGTCAGATTAGTGCAGTCCTGCCTTTCACTAGCATCGTTATAACACCTCCAAGCCCCTCTGCAGCACACGGCACCTTCTGATTCCTTAGCACTGAGCCAGAGAGTGCCACCTTCTTACAGGTTAGATTAGTGTTGTCCAGCCTTTCACTATCATATTTATATCACTTCCAAGCCCCTCTGCAGCACACGGCACCTTCTGATTCCTTAGCACTGAGCCAGAGAGTACCACCTTCTTACAGGTTAGATTAGTGTTGTCCAGCCTTTCACTATCATATTTATATCACTTCCAAGCCTCTCTGCAGCACATGACACCTTCTGATTCCCTAACCCTGTGCCAGAGAGTGCCACTTTCCTAAACCTTCAGCTTCTCACAGGGTCAGATTAGTTCAGTCAAGCCTCTCATTAGCATGTTATAACACCTCCGAGCCTTTCTGCAGCACATGACACCTTATGATTCCCTAGCACTGACCTTGAGAGTGCCATCTTCCTACACCTTCTATTTCCTAAGGGGTCAGATTAGTGCAGTCCAGCGTTTCACTAGCATAGTTATAAAACTTCCAAGCTACTCTGTAGCACATGACACCTTCTGATTCCCTAGCACTGAGATTGACCTTTCTACACCTGCACCTTCCTACAGGGTCAGATTAGTGCAGTCCATCCTTTCACTAATATAGTTATAACACTTCCAAGCCGCTCTGCAGCACATGACACCTTCTGATTCCCTAGCACTGAACCTGAGAGTGCCACCTTCCTACAGGGACAAAATAGTGCAGTCCAGCCTTTCACTAGCCTAGTTTAAACACCTTTCAAGCCTCTCTGTAGCACATGACACCTTCTGATTCCTTAGCACGTACAGAGCCAGATAGTGCCAACTTACTAGACCCTCACCTTCCTACAACCTCAGAAAAGTGCAGTCTAGCCTTTCACTAGCATAGTTATATCACCTCCAAGCCTCCCTGCCGCACATGACACATTCTAATTTCCTAGCACAGTGCTTGGCAGTGCCACCTTCCCTATCTTCTTCACTTGCGTACAGGGTCAGATTAGTACAGTCCAGCCTCTCAGCAGCATAATTATAACACCTCCAAGTCTCTCTGCAGCACATGACACATTCTGATTCCCTAGCACTAAGCCAGAGAGTCCCACCTTCCTACACCTTCACCTTCGTCAGATTAGTGCAGTCCAGCCTTTCACTAGCATAGCTGTAACACCTCCAAGCCTCTCTGCAGCATATACGACCTTTTGATTCCCTTTGAGCCAAAGAGTGCCACCTTCCTAGATAGCCAGATTAGTGCAGTCCAGTCGTTCACTCTCATAGTTATAACACCTCTAGGCCTCTCTGCAGCACATGACACCTTCAGATTCCCTATCACTGAGCTTGAGAGTGCCACTTTTCTACAGGGTTAGATTAGTGCAGTCCAGCATTTCACTAGCATAGATATAACACCTCCAAGCCTCTCTGCAGCACATGGCACCTTCTGATTCCCTAGCACTGAGCCAGAGACTGCCACTTTCCTACACCTTCACCTTTTTACAGGGTCAGAATAGTGCAGTCTAGCCAATCACTAGCATAGTTATAACACCTCCAAGCATCATTGCAGCACATGGCACCTTCTTTTTCCTGAGCATTGAGCCAAAGAGTGCCACATTCCTACAGGTCAGATTAGTGCTGTCCAGCCTTTCACTAGCATAGGTATAACACATACAAGCCTCTCTGCAGCACATGACACCTTCTGATTCCCTATGAATGAGCCAGATAGTGCCAACTTTCTACAGTGTCAGATTACTGCAGTCCAGCTGTTGTATAGTCATTACACCTCAGCGGCACCGAAGCACTGAGCAGCTCTTCGGAACAGCAATCCGATGATACATGTACTGCCAAGGCCCGAGGATCGGACATTCCCTGTCTGGCCTCTTTATAGAATACATCGCAACCCCCGCTCCTTCGTGTGTGTCATTCACTCCTCAACACGTGGCGACGAGGATGGGATTCTGAAGGAATCAAGTGAAACCCTGAGGACGAGAATGGCAGCAATAATTGGAGCGGTGGAGCAGTACTCAGGGGGAGAAGATTTCGAGGCCTATACAGAAAGGTTCGAAGAGTTCCTGGAGGTCAGTAATATCACCGAGGAGAATCGGAAACGGGCGTTGCTCCTGACTGTCTGCGGCCCGACGGTGTATCAATTACTGAGGAACCTGTGCGCCCTGGGGAAACCCTCTGAGAGGACACTGAAGGAATTGATTCGTCTCGCTACTCAGCACTATGCGCCCAAAGTTTCAGTGGTGGTGGAAAGGTTCAAATTCAACTCTGAAAATCAAAGGGAAACCCTGATAATCAGCAGTTACGTGGCAGAACTGAAGAGGAAAGCTTCCAACTGCAGCTTTGGGGCAAACTTAACAGAGCAGCTTCGAGAAAGATTCGTCGGTGGAGTGTCGAGCGAACAGATCCGGCGGAGGCTGTTACGAGGGCGACGACTTAACAGGACAAAGCGTGCAAACTGGCATTATCGATGGAGGCAGCAACCACGGAGGCGAAGGTGCTGGGAGGGGAGCACAAAGAAGCCCAGGTGAACAGAGTGGAGCCGCCGCGAACGAAGCCCGGGGACCAGAAAGAACCAAGAGCAGGTGGGACAAGGCCAGGCTGCAAAACAAGTACTTGCCTCGTGAGGGGGCACGTAGTAGTGTAACTTGTAATCGGTGTGGCAGTAGCTACCACAAGGCAACGGAGTGCCCATTTAAGGATAGGGAATGCTTCAGGTGCAGTCGTAAAGGCCACACCAGGCGAATGTAATGTGTCGACGGCGAGGCAGAGTAAATAGCGTGGATGATGAGGAGCAAGAGATTAGTGATGAGGAAGAGAGGGTGGAGGTGTTTGGTATTTTACAGCTGCCTGGACAACAGCCTGGATAACACCCCCAAGCCTCTCTGCAGCACATGACACCTGATTCCCTAGCACTGAGCCAGAAAGTGCCACCTTCCTACACCTTTACTTTCCTACAGGGTCAGATAAGTGCAGTCCAGCCTTTCATTAGCATATTTATGACACCTCCAAGCCTCTATGTAGTACATGACACCTTCACTTTTGATTCACTAGCCCTGAGCCAGAGAGTGCCACCTTCCTACACAATCACCTTCGTACCTGGTCAGATTAGTGCAGTCCAGCTTACACTAGCATAGTTATAACACATCCAAGCCTCTCTCCAGCAAATGACACCTTGTGACTCCCTAGCACTGAGGCAGTGCCAGCTTCCTACAGGATGAGATTAGTGAAGTCAAGCCTTTCACTAGCATAGTTACAAAACCTCCTAGCCTCTCTGCAGCTCATACGACTTTTTGATTCCCTAGCACTGAGCCAAAGAGTGCTACCTTCCTACAACTTCACCTTCCTAGAGGGCGAGATTAGTGCAGTCCAGTCGTTCACTATCATAATTATAACTTCTGATTCCCTAGCACTGAGCTTTAGAGTGACACTTTCCTATAGGGTCAGATTAGTGCGGGTGATCTTGGACATATTCCTCTTACTCATCCCCCCTCCTACTCCTTTATGCCTGTTATTAGGATTTTTAGGAATGATGTTTTCTATGCCCTCTCTGACCTCAACTCTCAGAAGGCTTATGGACCTGATAGAGTGTCTCCTATTGCCCGTAAAAACAGTACCTGGTCAAACTCTCTCGCCTCTGCCTATCAACATCTACCTTTCCTTCCAGCTGGAAGTACGCCTTCGCACAGCCTGTGCCTAGGAAGGGTGACCGTTCCAATCCCTGAAACTACCGCCCTATAGCCTTACTTTCCTGTGTATCTAAAGCTTTTGAATCAATCCTTAACCGGAAGATTCAAAAGCACCTTTCCACTTTTAATCTTCTATCTGACCGCCGGTATGGGTTCCACATGGGGCGTTCTACTGGCGATCTTCTTGCTCTCTTAACTGATTCTTGGTCATCTTTTCTTAGCCGTTTCGGTGAAACTTTCTATGTTGCGCTAGACATATCGAAAACACTCGATAGAGTCTTGCACAAGTCTTTGCTTTCTAAACTGACCTCTTTCGGATTCTATCCTTCTCTGTTCCTTTATCTCTAGTCTACTTTCCGGCCGTTCTATCTCTGCGGTGGTAGACGGTCACTGTTCTCAGGAACTTATTAACATTGGTGTTCCACAGGGCTCTGTCCTATCACCCACTATCCTCCTGTTATTCTTCAATGATCTTCTTTCCATAACAAACTGTCCTATCCACTCATACACTGATGACTCCACTCTGCATTATTCAATTTCTTTCAATAGAGAACTCTCTTAACAGGAATTACATGACTCCAAGCTGGAGGCTGCAGAACGCTTAACCTCAGACCTTACTAACATTTCCGAGTGGGGTAAAAGGAACCTTGTGCACTTTTTTTTTTTTTTTTTTTTTTACGTCGCGGCCTATTGCGGCGGTAGGCTTCTTCCTGCCGGATCCTGATGGTCGGTCCAAGGCTTCTTCCCAGTGGGTCCTGATGGTCGGCCCAGCCCGTTCTGGCACAGGCGAGTGTTTATAGTGGCGCCATCTTGCATTGGCTCATGCTGCCCTCCCGGAGCTCATCTTTAATCGTAGAATCTGGAGTCCGGGTTGATAGGTGGTCTTCTGGATAGCATGTGGGTAGTTTTAAGCCAGTCGGCGGCCGCTGAAAAATCCTAGCTTGGTAGCATCAGTCGGGGATCGAACTCGTGTCTTCCTAAACGCGGGACCGTCTCGCTATCCGTTCAGCCACCGCCTCTGTAGTGCATCAAAAACACAATTTATCCACTTATCAACTCGACGCAATCTTCCAAACACCCTTACCCCCGATTATTCGACAACACTCAGCTGTCACCATCTTCAACACTAAACATCCTCGGTCTATCCTCAACTCAAAATCTTAACTGAAAACTTTACATCTCGTCTCTCACTAAATCAACTTCTTCAAAGTTGGGCGTTCTGTATCGTCTCCGCCAGTTATTCTCCCCCGCACACATGCTATCCATATACAGTGGCATTGTTCGAACTCGAATGGAGTATGCATCTCATGTGTGTTGGGGCTCTACTCACACAGCTCTCTTGGACAGAGTGGAGTCTAAGGCTCTTCGTCTCATCAGCTCTCCTCCTCATACTGATAGTCTTCGACCTCTTAATTTCCGCCGCAATGTTGCCTCCCTTTCTATCTTCTATCGATATTTTCAGGCTGACTGCTCTTCTGAACTTGCTAACTGCATGCCTCCCCCCCCTCCCGCGGCCCCGCTGCACTCGACTTTCTACTCATGGTCATCCCTATACTATCCAAACCCCTTATGCAAGAGTTAACCAGCATAATCACTCTTTCATCCCTCACGCGGGTAAACTCTGGAACAAACCTACTTCTTATGTATGTCCTCCTGCCTACGACTTGAAAACCTCTCCTCCCGAAATTGACCTCTCTTTCGGCCACCTCTTTGGATTTTTTTTTTTTTTTGTGAGCAGCGAGTAGCGGGCTTTTTTATATTATTGTTTACTTTTTATTGTGCCCTTGAGCTGTCTCATTTGTTGCAAAAAAAATAGTTATAACACCTCCAAGCCGCTCTGCAGCACATGCCACCTTCTGATTCCCTACCACAGACCTTGAGAGTGCCACATTCCTACACCTTTACCTTCTTACAGGGTCAGATTAGTGCAGTCCAGCCTTTCACTAGCTTAGTTATAACACCTACAAGACTGCAGCACATGTCATATTCTGACTCCCTAGCACTAAGGCAGAGAGTACCACCTTCCTACGCCTTCACCTTTCTTCAGGGTCAGATTAGTGCAGTCCAGCCTTTCAGTAGCATAGTTATAACACCTCCACGCCACTCTGCACCACATGACACCTAATTCCCTGGCACTGAGCTTGAGAGTGCCACCTTCCTACAGGCTCATATTAGTGCAGTACAGCCTTTCGCTAGCATAGTTATAACAACCCCATGCCTCTCTGCATCATATGACACCTGATTCCCTAGCAAAGAGTTCGAGATTGCCACCTTCCTACAGAGTCACTTTCCTACAGGGTCAGATTAGTGCAGTCCAGCCTTTCACTAGCATAGTTATAACACCTTCAAGCCTCTGTGCGGCACATGTCAAATTCTGATTCCCTAGCTCCAAGCCAGAGCCACCTTCCTACACCTTAACCCTCCTACAGAGTCAAATTAGTGCAGTCCAGCCTTTCACTAGCATAGTAATAACACCGCCAAGCCTCTCTGCAGCACAGGCCACCTTCTGATTCCCTAGCACAGCGCTTGAGAATGTCACCTTCCTATTGGGTCAGATTAGTGCTGTACATCCTTTCAATAGCATAGTTATAACACATCCAAGCCTCTCTGCAGCACATGAGACCTTCTGATTCCCTAGCACAGAGCTTGAGAGTGCCACCATCCTACACTTTCACCTTCCCACACTGTCATATTAGTGCAGTTCAGCCTTTCATAAGCATAGTTATAACACCTACAAACCTGTATGCAGCACATGACAGATTCTGATTTGTAAGCACTGAGCCAGAAAGTGTCCCCTTCCTACAGGGTCAGATTAGTGGAGTAGAGCCTTTCACTAGAATAGTTAAAACACCTCCAAGCCTCTCTGCACCACATACGACCTTCTGATTCCCTAGCACTGAGCCAGAGAGTGCCATCTTCCTACACCTTCACCTTCCTTCAGGGACAAATTAGATTAGATCAATCCAGCCTATCACATGCATAGTTAGTTAAATATAGAATAGTTAAAACACCTCTAAGCCTCTCTGAAGCACATGCCACCTTCTGATTCCCTAGTACAGAGCTTGAGAGTGCCACCTTCCTATTGGGTCAGATTAGTGCTGTACATCCTTTCACATGCATAGTTATAACACATCCAAGCCTCTCTGCAGCACATGACACCTTCTGATTCCCTAGCACAGAGCCAGAGAGTGCCACTTTCCAAAAGGGTCAGATTAGTGTAGTCGAGCCTTTCATTAGCATAGTTATAACAACTCCAAGCCTCTCAGCAGCACATGACACCTTCTAATTCCCTAGCACTGAGCTTGAGAGTGCAACCTTCCTCAACCTTCTCCTTCCTTCAGAGTTATATTTGTGCAGTCCAGCCTTTCACTAGCATAGGTGTAACACCTCCAATACTCTCTGCAGCACATGGCACCTTCTGATTCCTTAGCACTGAGCCAGAGAGTGCCACCTACCTACAGTGCCATATGAGTGTTGTCCAGCCTTTCACTAGCATAGTTATAATAACTCAAATGCTCTCTGCAGCTCATGACACCGGATTTCCTTGCAATGAGCCAGAGAGTGCCACCTTCCTACTGCTGCACCGTCCTACAGGGCCAGATTAGTGCAGTCCAGCCTTTCACTAGCATATTTATAACACCTCCAAGCCTCTCTACAGCATATGACTCCTTCTGATTCCCTACCATAAAGCTTCAGAGTGCCACCTTACTACACCCTCACCTTCTTACAGGATCAAATTAGTGCAGTTCTGCCTTTCACTAGTTTAGTTATAACACCACCAAGCCTCTCTGCAGCAAATGGCACCTTTTGATTCCCAAGCACAGAGCTTGAGAATGCCACCTTCCTACACCTTCACCTTTCCACATGGACAGATTAGTGCACCTCAGCCTTTCACTAGCATAGTTAAAACACCTCCACGCCTCTCTGCAGCACATGACACCTTCTGATTCCCTGGCACTAAGCTTGTGAGTGCCACCTTCCTACAGCTTCACCTTCCTCCAGGGTCAGACTAGTGCAATCAGGCCTTTCACTAGCATGGATATAACACCTCCAAGCCTCTCTGCAGCACAAGACACCTTCTAACTCCCTAAAACTGAGACAGAGGGTGCCACCTACCTAGAGAGCCAGATTAGTGTAGTCCAGCATAATTATAACAACTCTAAGGCTCTCTGCAGCACATGACACCTCATGATTCCCAAGCACAAAGCTGAGAGTGCCACCATCTTACACCTCACCTTCCTACTGGGTCACGCAAACCTCTCCACCGCCTCCTCCTGTCCTTCGAACGCCAACCTCGCCACCGCCTCCTCCTGTCCCTCGAAAGTAAACCTCGCCTCCGCCTCCTCCTGTCCCTTGAACGCCAACCTCGCCACCACCTCCTCCTGTCCCTCGCACGCCAACTCGGACACCGCCTCCTCCTATCTATCGAACGCCACCCCCGCCACCGCTTCCTCCTGTCTCTCTAACGCAAACCCCGACACTGCCTCCTAGTGTCCCTCGAACGTCACCCCCGCCACCACCTCCTCCTGTCATTCGCACGCCACCCCCGCCACCGCCTCCTACTGTCCCTCGAACGTTAACCCCGCTACAGCCTCATACTGTCCCTCGCACGCCACCCCCGCCACCGCTTCCTCCTGTAACTCCCATGCCAACCACGCCACCGCATCCTACTGTGCCTCGAATGCCACCCCCGCCACCGCATCCTCCTGCCCTTCGCACGCCAACCCGGCCACCGCCTCCTCCTGTCCCTCGCACGCCAACCCGACCACCGCCTCCTCCTGTTCCTCCCACGCCACTCCCACCACTGCTTCCTCCTGTCCCTCCAACGCAACCCCCGCCAATGCCTCTTCCTGTCCCTCGCACTCCAACCCCGACACTGCCTCTTCCTGTCCCTCGCACGCCAACCCCACCACCGCCTCTTCCTGTCCCTCCCAAGCCAGCCACGCCACCACCTCCTACTGTCCCTCGCACGGCACCCCCGCCACCGCTTCCTCCTGTCCCTCGCAGGCCACCCCCGCCACCGCTTCTTCCTGTCAAAACCACGCCAGCCCCGCCTCCGCCTCCTACTGTCTCTCGCACGCCACCCCCGCCACCGTCTCTTCCTGTCCCTCGCACGCAACCCCCCCCACCGACTCCTTCTGTCCCTTGCACGCCACCCCCGCCACCGCTTCCTCCTGTCCCTCGCACGCCACCCCCGCCACCGACTCCTTCTGTCCCTCGCAAGCCAACCACGCCACCGCCTCTTCCTTTCCCTCGTACGCCACCCCCGCCACAGTCTCCTCATGTCCCTCGCACGCAACTCCCGACAACGCCTCCTCCTGTTCCTCGCACACCACCCACGCCACCGCCTCCTCCTGTCTCTCGCACGCCATCCCCGCAACCGCCTCCTCCTGTCCTTCGCACGCCACCCCTGCCATCGAATACTTCTGACACTCGCACTCCACCACCGCCACCGGCTCCTCCTGTTTTTCGAACGCCACCCACGCTGCCGCCTCCTCCTCCTGTCCCTTGCAAGCTAACCCCGCCACCGCCTCCTATTGTTCGTCGCATGCCACCACCGCCGCCGCCTCCTCCTGTCTCTCATACGCCGACCGCGCCACCGCCTCCTTCAGTCATTCGTACGCCACCCCCGCCACCGCCTCCTCCTGTCAATCCCATGCTGTTCCAGCCACCGCCTCCTCCTGTCCTTCGTACGCCACCCCGTCACCGCTTCTTCTTGTTTCTCGGACGTCCAACCCGAAACCGCCTCCTCCAGTTCATTGCACGCCACCTTCGCCGCCGCCTCCTCCTTTCTCTCGCACGACACCCCCGCCGCCGCCTCCTCGTTTCCCTCGCACGACACCCGCGCCTTCGCCTCCTCCTTTCCCTCGCACGACACCCCCGCCGCTGCCTCCTCCTTTCCCTTACACGCCACCCATGCCACCGCCTACTCCTTTTCCTCGAACGTTATCCCCGCCACCGCCTCCTCCTTTCCCTCGCACGCCACCCCCGCCAACGCATCCTACTGTCCCTCGAACGTCACCCCCGTACCACCCTCCTCCTGTCCCTCGCACACCAACCCTGCCATTGCATCCTCCTGTCCCTCGCACGCCACCCCCGCAACCACCTCCTCCTATCTATCGAACAACGCCACCGCCTCCTCCTGTCCCTCGCACGCCACCCAAGCCACAGCCTCCTCCTGTCCCTCGCACGCCACCCACGCCACCGCCTCCTCCTGTCCCTCGCGCGCCACCCACGTCACCGCCTCCTCCTGTCTCTCGCACGCCACCTACGCCACCGCCTCCTCCTGTCCCTCGAACGCCACCCACGCAACCGCCTCCTCTTGTCCCTCGCACGCCATCCACGCCACTGCCTCCTCCTGTCCCTCGAATGTCACCCACACCACCACATCCTCCTGTTCCTCGCTCGCCACCCCCGCCACCGCCTCCTTCTGTCCCTCGCACGCCACCCCCGCCACAGCCTCCTCCTGTCCCCCGCACACCATCCCCACCGCCGCCTCCTCCTGTCCCTCGCAGGCCACCACCGCCGCTGCCTCCTCCTTTCCCTCGCACTCCACCCCCGCCACCGGTTCCTCCTGTCCCTCGCTGGCACCCCGCCACTGCTTCCTCTTGTCCCTCGCACGCCACCCCCGCCACCGCCTCCTCCTGTCCCTCGCACGCCACCCCCGCCACCGACTCCTCCTTTCCATCGCACGCCAACCCCGCTACCGCCTCCTCCGTCCCTCGCACATAACCCACGCCACCGCCTCCTCCTGTCCGTCGCACGCCACCTAGGCCACCGCCTCCTCCTGTCCCTCGCACGCCACCCACGCCACTGCCTCCTCCTGTCCCTCGCACGCCACCCCCGCCACTGCCTTCTCCTGTCCCTCGCACGCCACCCCCGCCACTGCCTCCTCCTGTCCCTCGCACGACACCCCCGCCACTGCCTCCTCCTGTCCCTCGCACGCCACCCCCGCCACTGCCTCCTCCTGTCCCTCGCACGACACCCCCGCCACTGCCTCCTCCTGTCCCTCGCACGACACCCCCGCCACTGCCTCCTCCTGTCCCTCGCACGCCACCCCCGCCGCTGCCTCCTCCGTTCCCTCGCACGCCACCAAAGCCACCGCCTCCTCCTTTTCCTTACACGCTACCCACGCCACTGCCTCCTCCTGTCCCTCGCACGCCACCCCCGCCGCTGCCTCCTCCGTTCCCTCGCACGCCACCAACGCCACCGCCTCCTCCTGTCCCTCGCACGCCACCCCCGCCGCTGCCTCCTCCGTTCCCTCGCACGCCAACAAAGCCACCGCCTCCTCCTTTCCCTTGCACGCCATCCACGCCAACGCCTCCTCCTGTCTCTCGAATGCCACCCACGCCACCACATCCTCCTGTCCCTCGCACGACACCCCCGCCGCCGCCTCCTCCTTTCCCTCGCATGACACCCCCGCCGCCGCCTCCTCGTTTCCCTCTCACGACACCCCCGCCGCCGCCACCTCGTTTCCCTCGCACACTCCCGCCTCCTCCATTCCCTCGCACGACACCCCGCCGCCGCCTCCTCCTGTCCCTCGCACGACACACCCGCCACCGCCTCCTCCTGTCCTTCGCAAGACACAACCGCCACCGCCTCCTCCTGTCCTTCGCAAGACACCCCCGCCACCGCCTCCTCCTGTCCTTCCCAAGACACCCCCGCCACCGCCTCCTCCTGTCCTTCGCAAGACACCCCCGCCACCGCCTCCTCCTGTATTTCGCACGACACCCCCGCCACCGCCTCCTCCTGTCCTTCGCACGACACTCCCGCCGCCGCCTCCTCCATTCCCTCGCACGACACCCCCGCCGCCGCCTCCTCCATTCCTTCGCACGACAGCCCCGCCGCCGCCTCCTCCATTCCTTCGCACGACACCCCCGCCGCCGCCTCCTCCATTCCTTCGCATGACACCGCCGCCGCCGCCTCCTCGTTTCTCTCGCACGACACCCCCGCCGCCGCCTCCTCGTTTCCCTCGCACGACACTCCCGCCGCCGCCTCCGGGTATGCGGGTGAATTGTTTTCACCTCAGGGAACTAGACGTCCCTGCCCTGCATAGTCTCAGGTCACCCTTGGACAAGGTGTAATACCTGATCTGTCTCCCGTGCCAGGGTCACGGTGAAGCCTCTGGGCAGCAGCAGTGGTGGATTGGACTGCAGGCAGAGGATCTCTTTATGAGACAATGGCTGGAGTTCCAGGGTCCTAGTCAGCTGGACCGTGCCTAATTAGGCCTGCAGTGTAGAGTGTGGCGACCTCTACACTAATAAAAGCCTCCCTGGGAACCAGTTGTCGGTGTGAGCTCCCCGTCCCTCCCCTATATCGACGGTACTCCCATCTCTATTCTGCATAACAGCTGGTTCTTGTTTTTTTCTCCTGAAAGAGATATCTTCCGTGGGCCATTTGAGGTTGTACCTCCCGGCTTCAAGGTGGAGTTTCTGAGGGTTTATCTTATACTCAAGGAATATTTCAGTCTTTTGGTCTCTCAGGAAGGGCGTGTGATACTCTCTAGAGTTGGTGGAGAACACCTGGTGACAGGTGCCACTGGCCAGGCCTCAAAAGGGTCGCAGAGTTGGGTTAGACGTTTCGGAAAGTGGGAACAATTGCTGGTTCCTCTCCTCCTTGCCAGCTCTGCTCTGTGTGACTACGCCGGCCCTGCTATGGGACAAAACTTCGAGGACAATAGCTGAAAAGCGCCGGGTTGTGAAAGTCTCTCTCGTGACCGAGGCTCAGGACAAGCGATTGGTCTTTGAGGCGTTTCAAGACCCTGTGTGAGAGAACTACCAGTGTTGGAGGCATCTAACACAGCAGTATCTAATTTCCATGCACAATTTTTATACAATTCAATTTATGGTAACAATTTAAAGTATTTCGAAAGCGCTTTTAATATTTGCCCAAACTGTTAACTCGCTTAAAATTCTAACAATGCCTTCGAACCTTAAGTGTGACGTCTGTCCCGGACGTTTTGCAGCTCAGTTCTTCCAGCTGAGTAAAACTTGCCGCCTCTGCGTTCAAAGATTACATCTACAGAAGGCTGTGACTGAGTGGAAAGTCAAGCACAATGATCTTGAAAAGAAATTTGTAGCCCTTCAGGAATTTGTTTTAACAAATGTGGCAGTGACTTCACTATCGATGGTGGAGGCCCTCCACTGAGACTGTGCCCTCTCCAGACGACCCTCCTGCTTCACGGGAGGACGTGTTACCTGCCTCACAGGTTGACTCCAGCCTGCCTCACAGGATAACCCCAGCCTGCCTCACAGGCTAACCCCCAGCCTGCCTCACAGGCTAACCCCAGCCTGCCTCACAGGCTAACCCCCGGCCTGCCTCACAGAACAACCGCCAGCCTGCCTCACAGGCTGACCCCAGCCTGCCTCACAGGCTAACCCCAGCCTGCTTCACAGGCTAACTCCCAGCCTGCCTCACAGGACAACTTCCAGCCTGCCCCACTTAACGCTTCTCTTCCTGCTTCACAGGATGTCGGGTTCCAACCTGTAAGGAATGGAGCCAAACCGAAGCAGGCAACCAAGGATTTACTGACCCCACTACCTTCAGGTTCCAGGTGCTGGCAGACACCATGGAGGATGAGTTCGAGACTCGCCTAGTTGGGGACTCCATGGTGCGTGGCCAGCTGGTTGAGTTCTGTGGTCGTTCATCAAACGGCCGCAGAAACGTTACTGCTATCCAGGTGCCAGACTGGACGACATCACTGCAGCGTGCGATGATGTCACGAGAAATGCGGACCGAAACACCCTCTTTGTCATTCACGCGGGGACAAATGACGTAAAGACAACCCTTTCTGAAGAACTGCTTGAGAAATACCGCCGCATGATCAAGCAGTATAAACGTAAAACGGATGCCAGTAACATCATAATCTCATGAATCTTCCCGAGGGTCGGTGCCAAATCTAGCTTTTACAGTAAGGCCTTCAGCACGAACAACAGACCTCAGTCCTTATGCTCACAATAAAACGTCCAGTTCGCTAACTTGTGGAACAATTTTTACTACGATTCGGACTTGTTCCTTGCCGATGGTATCCACTTAAACCCTGTTGGGGCAGCTCGTTTCGGGAGGCTGCTCTGTGACCAAGTGGCTCTTCGAAAGCCAAAAACGCGGTGGCGAGAACACCAGCAGCTCCACCGTAAGGGTGCACTCAACCCGCAAAACTCCCGACTCGAATCACATTAAAGCTTGCTATGTAAACGCTCGTAGCCTACGTAACAAATTTGAAGACTTAGAAGTCCTCGCAGCTACAAATCATTATCACATCATCGGAGTCACAGAATCTTGGATAGACACTTCAAATAGAGATTTCATTGCGGAATATAGATTACCGGGTTATACCATTTTTAGTCATGAAAGAGAGAACAGACAGGGTGGAGGCGTTATCTTTTATATCCAACTCTCTCCATCCAGTATCCGTGAAAACAGATATTATAACCAATGTAGACACGGTCTTCATTGAAATTAAAATAAATCTCGTAAATAGTAATGGACTTATCTACAGACCGCCAAGGCAGACTCTTGATATCGACCACGCATTAAGTGAATTATTATTAGAAACAAGTAGCAGTTGCGAGGCAGTAATTGTTGGGGACTTTAACTTGCCAGTGAAAAGATGGGGTGAACCGTTGAACTGTCATACAGGGCTCTACCTGTACACAAATTTACTAGAAAGTGATTTACATCAACACGTTCAAGAACCGACTCGGGAAAATAATATACTTGACCTTATCTTTTCAACGACAGCTGATCTAGTTAACGAAGTAAATGTTGGTCCAATTTTTAGTTCTAGCGATCACCGAACAATCACATTCAGCATCAATATGAAAGAAAGTAAAGTAACTCCTAGTAAAGAAAAGGTGCCTGATTATCAGAGAGCGAATTTTGCAAGACTCCGATATTGATATTGATAAATCTTGGGGGGACTTCACCACAATATTGAACAATGCCATAAGCATATGCGTACCCTATCGTAACAGACGTTCAGCTTCTAAGAAGAAACCCTAATGGTGGAATAACGAAATTCAAAATAGCCTATCTCTTAAAAAACGCGTATACAGTAGGTACATATCATCTCAGAGCGAGGCTGACAAACTAGAGTTGGACAGAATTCGCCGCGAAACCAAGAAATTAATAAAACGAAGCAAGAAAAATCTTGAAGAATATATAGCGGAAACAAGTAAATCTAATCCTAAAGAATTTTTCAGCTATGTAAATAATAAAAAGTCACTCACTTGTGGTATCGGACCGCTTGCTAATGAAAATGGTAACCACACGAACGATGAAAATCAAATGGCTACAATCCTAAATAACTTTTTCGCATCCGTATTTACCGACGAAGATTGTTTATCACCTCAACCGCCGGAGGTTAGAAGGACCGAAAAGATGTTAAGTGGCGTGCTCATCGCAGAAAGTGACATTTTACGCAAAATTGAAAAGAGTAAAGTAAGCAAAGCTCCTGGTCCAGACAAAATTACCCCTAGGGTCTTAAAAGAAATCAAACATCAAATTTGTAAACCGCTCTATCATATTCAATAAATCTTTAACAGCTGGAAAAGTTCCCTCGGATTGAAAACTAGCAAATGTCACACCAATTTTCAAAAGGGGGACAAGTCTCATCCAGGAAACTATCGACCAATTAGCCTGACATCGATTGTTTGTAAGTTAATGGAGACTTATCATTCGCGACAATATGGTGAAATTCTTCGAAGAAAATAATATAATAAATAATTCGCAACATGGCTTCCGTAGTAAACGTTCGTGTATAAGTAACTTACTTGATTTTCTTTATTATATTTTTGAGGTGTTCAATGAAAACAGATCAGGTGATATCATGTATCTGGATTTTCAAAAGGCATTTGATAAGGTCCCCAGCAAACGATTGCTCAGTAAACTATTGGCTCACTGTATCTCAGGTAACATTCACAATTGGCTTGTGGACTGGCTCTCTGAGCGGAAACAGTGAGTAGTTCTAAACGGTGTTTCATCTACCTGGCTCGACGTCAGAAGCGGCGTACCTCAAGGATCAGTGCTTGGTCCCATGCTCTTCTTAATTTATGTTGATGATATCGATGATGGGCTCACTTGCAAAGTATCAAAATTTCCTGATGACACAAAAATCGCTAGTCAAGTAACTACGACACTCGACGAAGAAGCATTACAATCAGATATCTAGATCGACTTGCACGTTGCGCGAATCAATGGCAAATGAAATTTAACGTTGAGAAATGTAAAGTGTTGCACATCGGAAAAAATAACAATCGCGTTCGGTACGTAATGAATGGCCAACAACTTTCTGCAGTAAGTAAAGAAAAGGATCTTGGAATCACTATATCAAGCGATTTAAAGCCCGGTCACCATTGTTCAGAGGTAGTTAAAACTGCAAATAAATTGGTTGGCTTCATCGGACGATTCTTTAATAATAAATCGGAAAAAGTAATATTAAAACTGTATAATTCGTTGGTTCGACCCCGTCTAGAGTACTGTGTACAGTTTTGGTCTCCCTACTACAGAAAAGACATAGAAAAGTTGGAACGGGTCCAACGAAGAGTAACAAAGATGATTCCTAGGTTGAGAAATTTGTCATATGAACAAAGGCTTAAAGAAGTAAATTTATTCAGCCTATCAAAACGAAGAATGCGAGGCGATCTAATAGAAGTGTTTAAAATGTTCAAAGGATTCAGTGATATTAATGCGGAAGATTACTTTAGAATTGATCGATCAAATAGAACAAGAAGAAATCACAATTTGAAGATAAGTGGTAAAAGATTCTCGTCGCACGAAGCTAAACACTTCTTCAATCGAGTTGTTAATGTTTGGAACTCTCTACCTTGTGATGTCGTTGATAGTACAACAGTTACGGCCTTCAAGAATAGATTAGACAAGTGTTTTGAATCCAACCAGCAACTAAGATATTACTCATTGTCGTAATAACGTTAAGTTCTTTCGAATGCTGGTGTCCTTGTCCGCTTTTATCGCCCGGTTAGTGGTAGCAGTAATGGTAGTTCTTTCCTCTTTCCTACATAAATTCCATGCAGTTTTTCCATGCTGCATGGTTCTTTTTCCTTTCCTGCCAGCTTTGGCTGGAGGGATGGGGGGGTGGGGAGGAGCCTTCGCCTTTGCTGTCCTTCATCTTCCACCTTTGATTAGATAGTTAGTGTAGCTTGTCACAAACAACCTCGTAAGGACCAGCAGGTCTGCTGTTGTTTGTTCTTCCTTTGTGTTTCTTTGTGTTCCTCCTTTCCCTCGCACGACACCCCCGCCGCCGCCTCCTCCATTCCTTCGCACGACAGCCCCGCCGCCGCCTCCTCGTTTCCCTCGCACGACACCCCGGCCGCCGCCTCCTCGTTTCCCTCGCACGACACCCCCGCCGCCGCCTCCTTGTTTCCCTCGCACGACACCCCCGCCGCCGGCTCCTCGTTTCCCTCGGACGACACCCCCGCCGCCGCCTCCTCCTTTACCTCACACGACACCCCCGTCGCCGCCTCCTCGTTTCCCTCGGACGACACCCCCGCCGCCGCCTCCTTTACCTCACACGACCCCCCCACCGCAGCCTCATCCGCCGCCGCTTCCTCCTCTACCTCACACGACACCCCCGCCGCCGCCTCCACGTTTCCCTCGGACGACACCCCCGTTGCCTCCTCCTCCTTTCCCTCGCACGCCACCCCCGCCGCCGCCTCCTCGTTTCCCTCGCACGACACCCCCGCCGCCGCTTCCTCCTTTCCCTCGCACGACACCCCCGCCGCCTCCTCCTCGTTTCCCTCGCACGACACCACCGCTGCCGCCTCCTCCTTTCCCTCGCACGCCACCCATGCCACCGCCTACTCCTTTCCCTCGAACGTTATCCCCGCCACCGCCTCCTCCTTTCCCTCGCACGCCACCCCCACCCCCGCTTCCTACTGTCCTCCGAACGTCACCCCCGTAACCGCCTACTCCTGTCCTTCGCACGCCAACCCTGCCATTGCATCCTCCTGTCCCTCGCAACCACCTCCTCATATCTATCGAGCGCCGCCACCGCCTCCTACTGTCCCTCGCACGCCACCCCCCCGAACGCCTCCTCCTGTCCCTCGCACACCACCCACGCCACCGCCTCCTCGTGTCAATTTCACGCCACCCAAACCACCGCCTCCTCCTGTCCCTCGTACGCCAACCACGCCACCGCCTCCTCCTGTCCCTCGCACGAAACCCACGTTACCGCCTACTCCTGTCTCTCGCACGCCACCTACGCCACCCCCTCCTCCTATCCCTCGAACGCCACCCTCGCCACGGCCTCCTCCTGTCTCTCGAACGCCACTAACGTTACCGCCTCCTCCTGTCCCTCGCACACCACCCCCGCCACCGCCTCCTCCTGTCCCTCGAACCCCACCCCCTCCACTGCCTCCTCTTGTCCCTCGCACACCACTCCCGCCACCGCCTCCTCCTGTCCCTCGCACGCTACCCCCGCCACCGCCTACTCCTGTCCCTCGAACGCCACCCCCGCCACCGCCTCCTCCTGTCCCTCGCACGCCACCCTCGCCACCGCCTCCTCCTGTCCCCCGCACGCCATCCCCGCCACCGCCTCTTCGTGTCCCTCGCACACCAACCTCTACACCGCCCCCTCCTGTCCCTCGAACGCCAACCTCGCCACCGCCTCCTCCTGTCCCTCGAACTCCAACCTCGCCACCGCCTCCTCTGTCCCTCGCACGCCAACCCGGACACCGCCTCCTCCTATCTATCGAACGCCATTCCCGCTACCGCCTTTTACTGTCCTTCCCACGCCACCCCCGCCACCGCCTCCTCCTGTCCCTCGAACGCCACCCACGCCACAGCCTCCTCCTGATCTTTCGTACGCAACCACCGCCAACGCCTCCTCCTGTCCCTCGAACGCCACCCACGCCAACGCCTCCTCCTGTCCCTTGCATGCCACCCCCACCACCACCTCCTCTTATCCCTCGCACGCCATCCCCACAACCGCCTCCTCCTGTTCCTCGCACGCTACACACGCCACCGCCTCCTCCTGTAAATCGCACGCCATCCCCGCCACCGCCTCCTCCTGTCCCTCGCACGCCTTCCCCACAACTGCCTCCTCCTATCCCTCGCATTCCACCCCCGCCACCGCCTGCTCCTGTCTTTCGGACACCACCCCCGCCACCGCCTCCCCCTCTTCTCGCACGCTAACCCCGCCACCGCCTCATTCTGTTCATCGAAAGACACCCCAGCCACCAAATCTTCCTGTCCCTCGCCGGCCACCCCCGCCACCGCCTCCTTCTGTCCCTCGAACGCCACCCCCGCCACCGCCTCCTCCTCTCCTTCGCACGGCACCCGGGCCACCGCCTCCTCCTCTCCCTCGCACGACACCCACGCCACCGCGTCGTCCTGTTCTTCAAACGACACCCCCGCCACCGCCTCCTCCTGTCCCTCGCATGACACCCCCGTTACCGCCTCCTCCTCTCCTTCGCACGACACACCTGCCACCGCCTCTCCTGTCCTTCCCACGACACCCCCGCCACCGCCTCCTCCTGTCCTTCGCACGACACACCCGCCACCGCCTCTCCTGTACCTTACATGACACCTCCGCCTCCGCCTCCGCCTCCTCCTGTCCCTCGCACAACACCCCCGTCACCGCCTCCTCCTGTGCCTCGCATGACACCCCCGCCACCGCCTCCTCCTGTCCTTCGCTCGACACCCCCGCCACCGCCTCCTCCTGTCCCTCACACGACACACCCGCCACCACCTCCTCCTGTCCTTCGCACGACACCCCCGCCACCGCCTCCTGTCCCTCGCATGACAACCCCGCCACCGCCTCTCCTGTCCTTCGCACGACACCTTCGCCACCGCATCGTCCTGTTCTTCACACGACACCCCCGCAACCGCCTCCTCCTCTCCTTCGCACGACACCCCCGCCACCGCCTCCTCCTGTCCCTCCCACGAGACCTCCACAACCGCCTCCTCCTGTCCTTCGCACGACACACCCGCCACTGCCTCCTCCTCTCCTTCGCACGACACCCCCGCCACCGCATCGTCCTGTCCTTCGCACGACACCCCTGCCACCGCCTCCTCCTGTCCTTCGCACGACACCTCCGCCACCGCCTCCTCCTGTCCTTCGCACGACACCTCCGCCACCGCCTCCTCCTGTCTTTCGCACGACACCCTCGCCACCGCATCGCCCTGTCTTTCGCACGCCACCCCCGCCACCGCATCGGCCTGTCTTTCGCACGCCACCCCCGCCACCGCATCGGCCTGTCTTTCGCACGCCACCCCCGCCACCGCATCGCCCTGTCTTTCGCACGCCACCCCCGCCACCGCATCGCCCTGTCTTTCGCACGACACCCCCGCCACCGCATCGCCCTGTCTTTCGCACGACACCCCCGCCACCGCATCGCCCTGTCTTTCGCACGACACCCCTGCTACCGCATCGCCCTGTCTTTCGCACGTCAACCCCGCCACCGCATCGCCCTGTCTTTCGCACGACACCCCCGCCACCGCATCGCCCTGTCTTTCGCACGCCACCCCTGCCACCGCATCGCCCTGTCTTTCGCACGCCACCCCCGCCACCGCATCGCCCTGTCTTTCGCACGCCACCCCCGCCACCGCATCGCCCTGTCTTTCGCACGACACCCCCGCCACCGCATCGCCCTGTCTTTCGCACGTCACCCCTGCCACCGCATCGCCCTGTCTTTCGCACGTCACCCCCGCCACCGCATCGCCCTGTCTTTCGCACGTCACCCCTGCCACCGCATCGCCCTGTCTTTCGCACGCCACCCCTGCCACCGCATCGCCCTGTCTTTCGCACGACACCCCCGCCACCGCATCGCCCTGTCTTTCGCACGACACCCCCGCCACCGCATCGCCCTGTCTTTCGCACGACACCCCCGCCACCGCATCGCCCTGTCTTTCGCACGCCACCCCTGCCACCGCATCGCCCTGTCTTTCGCACGCCATCCCAGCCACCGTATCGCCCTGTCTTTCGCACGCCACCCCCGCCACCGCATCGCCCTGTCTTTCACACGCCACCCCCCCCACCGCATTGCCCTGTCTTTCGCACGACACCCCCGCCACCGCATCGCCCTGTCTTTCGCAAGACACCCCTGCCACCGCATCGCCCTGTCTTTCGAACGAAACCCCCGCCACCGCATCGCCCTGTCTTTCGCACGCCACCCCCGCCACCGCATCGCCCTGTCTTTCGCACGACACCCCCGCCACCGCATCGCCTGTCTTTCGCACGCCACCCCTGCCACCGCATCGCCCTGTCTTTCGCACGCCATCCCCGCCACCGTATCGCCCTGTCTTTCGTACGCCACCCCCACCACCGCATCGCCCTGTCTTTCGCACGCCACCCCCGCCACCGCATCGCCCTGTCTTTCGCACGACACCCCCGCCACCGCATCGCCCTGTCTTTCGCAAGACACCCCTGCCACCGCATCGCCCTGTCTTTCGCACGCCACCCCCGCCACCGCATCGCCCTGTCTTTCGCACGACACCCCCGCCACCGCATCGCCCTGTCTTTCGCAAGACACCCCTGCCACCGCATCGCCCTGTCTTTCGCACGACACCCCCGCCACCGCATCGCCCTGTCTTTCGCACGCCTCCCCTGCCACCGCATCGCCCTGTTGTTCACACGACACCCCCGCCACCGCCTCCTCCTCTCCTTCGCACGACACCCCCGCCACCGCCTCCTCCTGTCCTTTGCACGACACCCCCGCCACCGCCTCCTCCTGTCCTTCGCACGACACACCCGCCACCGCCTCCTCCTGTCCTTCGCACGACACCCCCGCCACCGCATCGTCCTGTCCTTCGCACGACACCCCTGCCACCGCCTCCTCCTGTCCTTCGCACGACACCTCCGCCACCGCCTCCTCCTGTCCTTCGCACGACACCCCCGCCACCGCCTCCTCCTGTCCCTCGCACGACACCCCCGCCACCGCCTCCTCCTGTCCCTCGCACGACACACCCGCCACCGCCTCCTCCTGTCCATCGCACGACACACCCGCCACCGCCTCCTCCTGTCCCTCGCACGACACCCCCGCCACTGCCTCCTCCTGTCCCTCGCACGACACCCCGCCACCGCCTCCTCCTGTCCCTCACACGACACACCCGCCACCGCCTCCTCCTGTCCTTCGCACGACACCCCCGCCACCGCCTCCTGTCCCTCGCATGACAACCCCGCCACCGCCTCTCCTGTCCATCGCACCTGCCACCCCTCCCTCCTGTCCTTCCTGTCCTTCGCAAGACACACCTCCTGCCACCGCCTCCTCCTGTCCTCCCGACACCCCCGCCACCGCCTCCTCCTGTAGTTCGCACGACACACCCGCCACCGCCTCCTCCTGTATTTCGCACGACACACCCGCCACCGCCTCCTCCTGTCCTTCGCAAGACACCCCCGCCACCGCCTCCTCCTGTCCTTCGCAAGACACCCGCCACCTCCTCCCGCCCGCCGAGCCGACACCCCTGCCACCGCCTCCTCCTGTCCTTCCCAAGACACCCCCGCCACCCTCTCTCCCTCCCATCCTAAACCACCCCCCACCGCCCGCTCACTGTCGCTCCTGCCATGCCCCCACCACCCGCCTCCCCTCCTGTCCTTCGCACGCCACCACCGCCACCGCCTACTCCTGTCCTTCGCACGCCACCCCCGCCACCGCCTCCTCCAGTCCCTCGCACGCCAGCCCCGCCTCCGCCTCCTCCTGTCCCTCGCACGACACCCCCGCCACCACCTCCTCCTGTCCTTCGCACGCCACCCCCGCCACCGCCTCCTCCTGTCCTTCGCACGACACCCCCGCCACCGCCTCCTCCTGTCCTTCGCACGACACCCCCGCCACCGCCTCCTCCTGTCCCTCCCACGACACCCCCGCCACCGCTTCCTCCTGTCCCTCGAACGCTACCCCCGCCACCGCCTCCTCCTGTTCTTCGCACGCCAAACCCGCCACCGCCTCCTGTCCTTCGCACGACACCCTCGCCACCGCCTTCTCCTGTCCTTCGCACGACACCCCCGCCACCGCCTCCTCCTGTCCCTCCCACGACACCTCCGCCACCGCCTCCTCCTGTCCCACGCACACCACCCCCGCCACCGCCTCCTCCTGTCCTTCGCACGACACACCCGCCACCGCCTCCTCCTGTCCTTCGCACGACACACCCGCCACCGCCTCGTCTTGTCCTTCGCACGACACCCCTGCCACCGCCTCCTCCTGTCCTTCGCACAACACCCTCGCCACCGCCTTCTCCTACCCTTCGCACGACACCCCCGCCACCGCCTCCTCCTGTCCCTACCACGACACCCCTGCCACCGCATCGCCCTGTCATTCGCACGTCACCCCTGCCACCGCATCGCCCTGTCTTTCGCACGCCACCCCCGCCACCGCATCGCCCTGTCTTTCGCACGCCACCCCCGCCACCGCATCGCCCTGTCTTTCGCACGACACATCCGCCACCGCATCGCCCTGTCTTTCGCAAGATACCTCTGCCACCGCATCGCCCTGTCTTTCGCACGAAACCCCCGCCACCGCATCGCCCTGTCTTTCGCACGCCACCCCCGCCACCGCATCGCCCTCTCTTTCGCACGACACCCCCGCCACCGCATCGCCCTGTCTTTCGCACGACACCCCCGCCACCGCATCGCCTGTCTTTCGCACGCCACCCAAGCCACCGCATCGCCCTCTCTTTCGCACGACACCCCCGCCACAGCATTGCCCTGTCTTTCGCACGACACATCCGCCACCGCATCGCCCTGTCTTTCGCAAGATACCTCTGCCACCGCATCGCCCTGTCTTTCGCACGAAACCCCCGCCACCGTATCGCCCTGTCTTTCGTACGCCACCCCCACCACCGCATCGCCCTGTCTTTCGCACGCCACCCCCGCCACCGCATCGCCCTGTCTTTCGCACGACACCCCCGCCACCGCATCGCCCTGTCTTTCGCACGACACCCCTGCCACCGCATCGCCCTGTCTTTCGCACGCCACCCCCGCCACCGCATCGCCCTGTCTTTCGCACGACACCCCCGCCACCGCATCGCCCTGTCTTTCGCAAGACACCCCTGCCACCGCATCGCCCTGTCTTTCGCACGACACCCCCGCCACCGCATCGCCCTGTCTTTCGCACGCCTCCCCTGCCACCGCATCGCCCTGTTGTTCACACGACACCCCCGCCACCGCCTCCTCCTCTCCTTCGCACGACACCCCCGCAACCGCCTCCTCCTGTCCCTCGCACGAGACCTCCACAACCGCCTCCTCCTGTCCTTCGCACGACACACCTGCCACTGCCTCCTCCTGTCCTTCGCACGACACCCCCGCCACCGCATCGTCCTGTCCTTCGCACGACACCCCTGTGTTGTAACCCGTAATCCCGGGTCACACAGGGGAGACGACACACTGTTTGTACTAGTGACAGTTGACTTAAACTTCTGGTACTTTAGGAGTATTTAAAAAGGAGTTCGTAAATGGGGTGATGAAACGGTGTCGCCTTTCTTATATGTATTTTATTCTACCTTAATACTACTTAATATTACAAAGGGTAAAAATATTGTTTAAACCAGCGACTGGCTTACGAGACTCAATGAGTCTTCAGGTTTTCTTTCACTATTGGTTACTGCCGTTAGCAATGGTATAATATTGAGTAAAAACTCACACAATAAAGTATCATAGAAATATAATCCTAAGTAAAACTAAGATAATAGAATATAATAGATATGTTAGATACGCTTTCCTCTATGGTACTACTTCACTCCATACTCACAGTAGCAAAGATGACTGTTCTGCCCATGTTGTCTAGGGAAGGACAACTGGGTGTATAGCACACGAACAGAGTGCTGGCTGATCTGATCCCTAGCCTGAATAAATGCTTCTTATATAGGCATGACATACATACAGACATCACGAGGGTAATACGTCAGGCGTGTGAGTCATACATCAAACTCACACCGAGCTCATACAATAATCTACCTAACCGACATGTGGCTTACACTCGATTTTAATCCTTAGTGTAGCTGTCACGCGGTGAGGCAGCTTTGTTTTCATAACATTTTGTTCCGCGGTTGATCGTGTTTTGGCCGCGGTTGATTGTGTTTTGGCCGCGGTTGATTGTGTTTTGGCTTAGAGAGATAAGCGGGTGCGTTAATGGGCAATTGCAATTGTGTATAGGTTGGTAAATGAACAGTGCGTGTGGGGACAATCATGTGTTGGAGTCCGTGTTGTGTTTTAGCGGTCGATACCGCTGTTGTCATCGGAAAATATTGCCGGAGAAGATGATGACACTGGAGCGAGTGGTGTCGCAGCCCGCGGGGCACCACATACCCCCCCCCGTTAAAAGCACGCCACGTCCTCGTGGCACGAAGCGTTCCGCCCGGCGGACGACCATGGAGGGCCAAGACGGGGATGGCGGGATCGTGGGGGAGGAGGCCTGCGAGACGGGACCTGAAGAGACGAAGAAGGCCACCCACCGGCGACGAAGACGACGCCGAGGAGCAGCCACCCCACCAAGGGAGGAAGGGGTCGAAGGCGGGGACCGGAGACGGATTCCTGGAGCGCGTGAAGTGCTGGAGGAGGTCCAGCAGGGGCCAGACGACCCAGGCGACGGCGGCGGGGAGGGGCCAAGGGGAGTCTTGGCCAGGAGCGATGAGACCACGTCGTCCGATGTGGAAGGGCGCGATGAACCGTCAGCGGGGCGTCACCGTCCATAGTAGCAGAGGCAGGGAGGCTGAAGACGTCAGGTGGGCACTACAGCCCATACCGAGGCTGAGGAGACCCGTCCGTTGATGGTCTGCCTGTATTTGGAGACCAGGCTGTCCGGGCAGACCATGGTGACCACCTGGGGGTATCGGTAGCGAAGACCCAGCCCGCAGGAGACGGGATGAAGACCGGGGAAGACTCTGAGGAGAGACTTAGAACACAGCGAGAGGGCGTCTGGGCGATCGAGAAGAGAGCGATCTCGCAGCGCTGGACAGAAGTCGAGTGAACAGGGGCGACAGGGGACAGACATAGAGCAGGTGGTGTTTAGTACAGCGGTCCAAGGAGTCTAAGAGCATATAATGAGTGCGGTCTTCAGAAACCGCAAGGTAAGTGGAAAGCGTGTCGGTGTGCAGAAAATATGGCGTGCCATCAAGATGAAAAGGCAACGCGTCCATTTTAAACACATCGAACACGTCAGAGGATCCCCTTTCATGGGGATTTGTAAGTAGAAGTGAAGGGTTCCTGAGGAAAGCGTACCTTTAGAAATAACCTAGAGACATCTCTATACAATGCTAAATATTCATGTGCTGCAGGGAAAAGTAAGCCTGGGTAATGGGTGACGCATTGCTGAGCACACGAAATAGTACATCATTTGGAAGGAGGAGAGGGAAACCTGCGTTTGGGACAGCTGCTGAAGGCCAAGCTTGAGATTCAGAGTATCATGATTTAGGTCACTAAGTGCCAACTGAATGAGAAGGATAGTCTCCAAAATACGCATTTCCTTCAATTTGCAAGGTTTTAGTGAGAACTGACGGATAATAGCTGAGGCCAAAGCCGAGGCGGACTCTGACGGGAGATGGCAGAATGAATATGACGGAGGTCCCGAACTGTGGCGTTGAGGACTTCCTGATGGAGGTTAAGTTGACGTCTCTCTTCTGTGGACAGAGTGTAGAGCTGGGAGAGCTTCCGTGTATCACATCTATTTGGGCCTGGTGGCCGTACCGAAAAGGAGGTTTGCTACCGAGCCAAGGAAATCCACGGCCCCTCGCTTCTGGCGAGTCCGAAACGGGCTTCCATCTCTACCATTCATAGGCGACAGAAAGCTGTTAAGATCTTTGAATAACTTATCAAACTCAATGTGAAAAGAGTCTAGGTGCGCCTGAGTAGACCAACAGTAGGAACGATTGATTCATATGTTCAATCGACCATGAAACTTCCGCTGTTAGATTTGCCACGTTGATGAGAGGACGTTGGATGTCGTCCGTCTTGATGACGACAGGGACAACATAGTACCGTCCTGTCAACAGCATCTTAAAGACTGGGGAGAAGACGAGGCCGGGACGAATGGGTTGCTCCAGGAGGATCAAGGGAAGACAAGGAGAGGGCAACACCCAGGATCTGTAATTATAGGGGGCATCAGTTCGTTGGTCGTTGGCGATACTCAAGAGGGCGGTCTATCACATTGGGGAGAGAAGGGGGTACCGTATTGGAGCGTAATGAGCGACTGACACAGGGTTCTGAAGGAGCTGAGGGAACCAATGAGGGACCTCTAAGCATCTGAGGAGACAGGAGCCGGTGAGGAGAGCTCGGAAGGAGCTGGAAAGGACAATGGCAGCGGCTCCTCGGGGAATAAGTCATGGGGAGTGGGTCCACTTCTACTACTTGATCAGGGAGAGGGTATGCACGCCTGACATTAGGAGAGTCATGGAAGCCAAGAGAGTCCTCGTGAACGACCTGAACATTATTTGTGTGAACTGTCTTGATCTTACCACCTCTAACATGACGCAGTCGTAAGACTACAGGGCTTATTTTTCTAGCACCTAAAGGTCCATTGAACAAGGGCTGGAGCTTCTTTGGTTCGCCCTTTGTACATACATGCCTTAAGTAGACCCGATCTCCTACTACCACCTGTTTGGGTTTGGATTTCCTAAACATTCTTTCTGACTCCTGCCATCCTATATCTATGTTGGTCTGACATAGTTTATAGGTCCGCTGCGCGACACTAGAAGTAAATGCTTTATAGCTGTCAACATCATAACAAGGTTGGAGTTTATTCTCAAGCACTTCAAAAGGAACATTTGGGTCCCGAGAGAAAAGCAAGAAAATGGTGAATCTTTCAGAACACGATGGTCGGCCGTGTGGTAGGCGTGTGTTGCAACCGGAAGCATTTGGTCCCAGATACCGCGATTGTCCTCGCACAAAGTTCTCAAGATATTTATTAAGGTGCCATTAGGCCTTTCTATCACACCGTTTGCAGACGGGTGATAAGGAGTTGTCCTTAGATGATCAATCTGTAACAACTGAGTCAACTCTCGTAAGAGAGTGTTGACGAACTCCTTTCCTTGATCCGTGACTAGAATCGGCGGGATGCTGTGTACACAGACTACGTTCTTGTAGAACGCAGCTGCCACTTCCTTGCTGCCTTCGTACGAAGGGGGTTGCTACCAGAAGCGTGACAGGACGTCTATCACTGTCAGTACATACCTATAGCCTTCGTCTGAAACAGACAAAGGTCCGACAATATCCATATGGACTCTGTCAAACGGTTGGCCAACCTCTGGATACCTCATAAGTGGAGCTGGCGGGATCCCTCTTCTTAAACCGACAACAGACAGGACAAGATCTGACATATTGCTCCACGTCCGCCTTCATTCCCGGCCAGTACGCAAACTTGCGACAGCGTGCCAACGTAACCTTAGTGCCTCCATGCCCTGCAGGTAGCATGGAATGCGCCAAAGCTAACGCGTTAGGAATGTAGCTTGGTGGAACGATAACCAGTCTTTTCTGCTTGTTGTATTCATCGCAAACATCGCGGTAGAGAATGCTGTTCTCTACACACACTTCACTAAGAGGCAGTTTTTTGAAGTGCCTCTTAGCTGCATTTAACGTTACATTGCTCCTCTCTGCAACCTTTCTCTCATCTCTCTCATGTACGTTACCACCGGTGGTCTGTTCAAAAGCATGCTTCAATTCTCTCAGTTCAGGATCGCGATCCTGGTGCTCCATGAGTCCAGCAAGACTCCAATGGAGAAACTTATCCTGTTTGTCATGTCCCTCCGGAGAGGCGACAGACATGTCCTGTCCACCCGTAAGGGTGACAGACATAATTCGAGCATCCAATTCGCCTTCTATCACGTCACTCTCCTGATTCCTAATCCTTGACAAAAAATCTGCTACCATGTTGCTGGAGCCTGGGATATAATCAATACTAAAGTCAAATTCTCCTAGAAGTGTCTGCCAGCGTGCAATCCTGCTGCTAGGTACTGTGCTTTTTAACAGCCAAGTCAGTGGTCTATGGTCCGACAGGATGTGTATCCTATAACCCAAGATAAGGGGTCGATTAGTACTGAGGCCATAGATGACTGCTAAAGCTTCTCTCTCTACTGCTGAGTAGTTACGTTCTGCTCCATTCAGGGTTCTACTAAAATATGCTATGGGACGTAAACTACCATTTTCATCCTTTTGTTGCAACACACCACCTATTGCCTTATCTGACGCATCTGTGGTGAGATTGAAGGGCTTCCGGAAATCGGATAGGCTAAAACAATGTCAGTCGTTAGACTGTTCTTTAGTGTGCTAAATGCATGCAATGCCTCTTCATTCCACTCCAGATGTGTCTTATCATTCTTGGTTACTTTCCTCCCTTTGAGTAAATTATTAAGTGGGGATGCTATCTTGGCAAAGTCTTTATTGAATTTCCTATAAAAGTTAACCAATCTCAGGAAACCTTGAAGTTCTTTGACTGTTTTCGGAGGAGTGAGTTGTTGCACCGCCTGTACCTTTGAGGGCTGAGGCTTCAAGCCAGAAGCACTAACAATGTGACCCAGATAATCTACTTGCTCTTTGAAAAAGGAACACTTATCTAGTCTTAAGGACAGGTGAGCCTTCTGCAGTCTGTCCAAGACGGCATGGAGGTTCTTTAGGTGATGGTCCATGTCTTTCCCTTGTACTATCAAATCATCAAGGTATACATGTACAATTCTTCCAGTCAGACCTATGAGAACTTGATTCATGATCCGTTGATAGGCTGCAGGTGCTGTTTTTAATCCAAAGGGGACTGTAGTGAATTCATATAGGCCATAAGGTGTCGTGAAGGCTGTCAAGTGTTTAGATTCCTCTGCCAATGGGACTTGGTGGTAGCCTGGCGCAAATCAAGGGAGGTGAATACTTTACTTTCCCTAACTGTTGCAAAATGAGGTTAATGTTAGGGAGGGATGTTTGTCATCAATCAATTCATCGTTCAAAGCGCGGAAGTCGAGACAAAGTCTGACTCCACCATCCTTTTGGCAACAGGGTATAGAGGTGCGCTTTAGGTTGACGCACTATGTAGTATAATACCCTGGGCCTCAAGGTCCTTGAGCTGAATCTCTATTTCTTTATGATATTTTACTGGTATTGGGTATGGCTTTTTATATATAGGCTTGTCATTTTTTAGCCTTAAAGTGTGAACATAATAGGGGGTAATAGTGAGTGGCTCGTTTTTTAGAGCAAACACATCAGGATACTTGCGGGTTAGGCCCTTCAGACAGCAATTTTCCCGTTGTGAGGGTAAATAGCTCGTCTATCAGCTTATCGAGTACCATCTGCTTACTTGACTGGGTGACAGGCGGCTTTGTAGGTGTGTTTGTGACAGCCGCTACACATTCATTAGTCGATGATTGATAGTATTCTGAGTGACAAGAATAAATGTGTCCCATCACTTCACCTGTTGGCATCTCAATAGTTTCTTCAGTTGGGTTAGCATAGGGAATGATGAATTTGCCTTTGGTTTGTTTGACGTTAGGAGCTAAGGTTACTAACCCGGGAAATAAAAATGAAGAAGGGATATCATTGGACCTTGGGAGAAATAAGGCTTGCTGGGCTCTGCCAATCTCTGCCTCCAGAGTGACATACCCTGCCGTGCCTGGTAGCAAGGACGCCACGTTAATAGCGTATGCTTTCACTGGTACTTCCTCCATCTCGTCTAAAGTAGGTTTATGGTCGGTTAGTCAATCTTCTGGGTACGGGCTCATATCGTCTGCAGCCAGGAATGTACTTCCACTGGGTAGGCGCCCACCATTACACTAAACTGCCCAGGTGTGTCAGCGGTGCAGCTACCACATTTTGTCTCCACATAAATTCTAGGCCCAACAAAACTGCTGTTGGTAACACTATACCTTGTGATATTACTACAAATTTTCTATAATTTCTCCGTGCCCAAAGTCTACTACTACTTCGGCTATTCCTTTATTAGGGATTGGAGTCCGATCTACCCCTTGTATGGAGAGAGGTTCTGTAACTATCATCTTCCCGCCTACCTTCCTAAATAAATCTTCTTCTATTAGGGACGCTCCTGCTCCTGTGTCTAGCATTGCGTAAACCATCTCCTTTGGTGCATTAGCGCCTACGCACAATCTCAACGTGAGGGCGTTGGTAGGGCCGTGGACTGCCGCAGCTACTCTGGGGTCGTTTTTTTTGTTCTTCTCGTGGTCAGGGTTGACCCAGGAGCTACAGGGTGAGGACCGGCCGTGTACTCCGGGCGCCAGGCAGCGCAAGGCGAGACAGGCTGACACCTGTTTCGAGTGGGCTGGTACTGAGGTACCGAGAGCCCGTTGGTGGGTGGTAGGCACCCCTATACTGCCTTCCATATGTGCAATCGCGAGCCATGTGTCCTACATACCCACAAGCATAACATGTAGGTGGCGCGGCGTGCCGTCCTCCCCTTTGGGGTATCGGGTAACGTGACTGGCCTGGAGGGCGTGGAGGACGGGCTTGTGAGACATGTTTGGGTCCGGATGCCTGGGTGGAACAGACGTTCAGCACTTTTATTTCTTTGGCGATATCGGCATCGGATAGCTTCGACTCTGGATAGCTTTAATATACTCATACCCTTTCTTTAATACCTTCTGTGGGTCCCCTTTTCTTCCTCCGTTAGGATGGTAAGAGGGCCGGAGGGAAAGCCTCTCTGAGCCGTAAAGCGGTTATCTCAGTTAGCAAACTGGCATTGTCAGGCTTGAGAGCGATCAACTCGTCTCTCGATGTCTCCAGGCGGATGAGGAAGGTGCGGATGTTTTCTCCTGTCCGCCGTTTTGCCTCTCCCAATTCTTTCTGGAGGACCGAAAAGGTCCTTACTGTGGGAAACACACGTAGGAAGTCTTCCTTTACTTTTTCCCAATCCTGTCCACATCTAGTGATACAACCGAGGAGATGATCGCGCGCTGCTCCCAGGGCATATTGTTTGGCTAACTCAATCTTTCCGGTAGTGTCCCAATTTGCCTGTGTCCGGCTTTCAATATCCTCTATCCATTTCTTTGCTAGCTTATGGCATGGGAGGTTTGGGGCTTTGCTACTTTTTTCTTCTCAACCACAAAAATATAAGAGTCCCTGCACTCTACTAAAATCATTCAGGGTATGACGGCTAAGTAGCGTGACAAGATCATCATGGGCAAGGGTGATCGATTTTCCATCTCCTTTGGTGGGGGGAGGGTTCTTGCCTTCGTCTGGCATTTTTAACTCTAAAGTCTTATTCCCGTAATTCCAAGAATAACTGTCTTCTCCCTCGCTTTCGGATGTGGACATACACCAGTACAATACCAATATAAACCAATATAAATCGCAAGTTTCACCACAAGTTTCACCACAAGTTTCACCACACACACACACACACACACACACACACACACACACACATAAGTAAAGAGGTTCATAACATACCATAATTATGAACTTTACATTTCTGCCCGAAATCGTGCCAAATCTATTGTCCGACTAACCAAAATTTCTTTCATTAATAGAAAATGCCAAAACCTTGCTTTCTCTAACTCTTCCCGTGACTTCTGGCATCTAGCCAAAAACATCTCCTCCAACTTCACTTCTTCATCTTTCCCTCCACTCCTCAGTCCTGACGGCAACACTGCCGTCTCATCTATCTCTAAGGCTGAACTCTTCTCTCAGACTTTTTCTAAAAACTCCACTCTGGACGATTCTGGGCATATTCCTCCTACTCATCCCCCCTCTGACTCCTTTATGCCTGTTATAAAGATTCTTCAAAATGATGTTTTCTATGCCCTCTCTGGCCTCAATCCTCAGAAGGCTTATGGACCTGATGGAGTGCCTCCTGTTGTCCTTAAAAGCTGTGCCTCCGTGCTGTCACCCTGCCTGGTCAAACTCTTTCGCCTCTGCCTGTCAATATCTACCTTTCCGTCTTGCTGGAAGTATGCCTTCATACAGCCTGTGCCTAAGAAGGGTGACCGCTCCAATCCCTCAAACTACCGTCCTATAGCTTTACTTTCTTGTCTATCTAAAGCTTTTGAATCAATCCTTAACCGGAAGATTCAAAAGCACCTTTCCACTTCTGACTTTCTATCTGATCGCCAGTATGGGTTCCGCAAGGGGCGTTCTACTGGTGATCTCCTAGCCTTCTTAAATGACTCTTGGTCATCTTCTCTCAGCCGTTTCGGTGAAACCTTTGCTATTGCGCTCGACATATCAAAAGCTTTTGATAGGGTCTCGCACAAATCTTTGCTTTCCAAACTACCCTCCTACGGTTTCTATCCTTCTCTCTGTACCTTTATCTCCAGTTTCCTTTCTGACCGTTCTATTTCTGTTGTGGTAGACGGTCACTGTTCTTCCCTTAAATCTATTAACAGTGGTGTTCCACAGGGTTCTGTCCTATCTCCCACTCTTTTTATGTTGTTCATTGATGATCTTCTTTCCAAAACAAACTGTCCTATCCATTCCTACGCCGATGATTCCACTCTGCATTACTCAACTTCTTTTAATAGAAGACCCACCCTACAGGAACTTAACGACTCAAGGCTGGAGGCTGCAGAACGCTTAGCCTCAGACCTTACTATTATTTCCGATTGGGGCAAGAAGAACCTGGTGTCCTTCAACGCCTCAAAAACACAGTTTCTCCACCTATCCACTCGACACAATCTTCCAAACAACTATCCCCTATTCTTTGACAACACCCAGCTATCACCTTCCTCAACACTAAACATCCTCGGTCTATCCTTAACTCAAAATCTCAACTGGAAACTTCATATCTCATCTCTTACTAAATCAGCTTCCTCGAGGCTGGGCGTTCTGTACCGTCTCTGCCAGTTCTTCCCCCCTGCACAGTTGCTGTCCATATACAGGGGCCTTGTCCTCCCTCGTATGGAGTATGCATCTCATGTGTGGGGGGGCTCCGCTCACACAGCTCTTCTGGACAGAGTGGAGGCTAGGCTCTTCGTCTCATCAGCTCTCCTCCTCATACTGATAGTCTTCTACCTCTTAAATTCCGCCGCAATGTTGCCTCTCTTTCTATCTTCTATCGATATTTCCACGCTGACTGCTCTTCTGAGCTTGCTAACTGCATGCCTCCCCCCCTCCCGCGGCCCCGCTGCACTCGACTTTCTACTCATGCTCATCCCTATACTGTCCAAACCCCTTATGCAAGAGTTAACCAGCATCTTCACTCTTTCATCCCTCACGCTGGTAAACTCTGGAACAATCTTCCTTCATCTGTATTTCCTCCTGCCTATGACTTGAACTCTTTCAAGAGGAGGGTATCAGGAAATCTCTCCTCCCGTATTTGATCTTGCTTTCGGCCACCTCTTTTGTTTATTTTTTAGGGCAGCGAGTAGCGGGCTTTTTTTTACTATTGTTTTCTTTTTTTGTGTGCCCTTGAGCTGCCTCCTTTGTTGTAAAAAAAAAAAAAAAATCCATTCGTCTCTCTCTCTCTCTCTCTCTCTCTCTCTCTCTCTCTCTCTCTCTCTCTCTCTCTCTCTCTCTCTCTCTCTCTCTCTCTCTCTCTCTCTCTCTCTCTCTCTCTCTCTCTCTCTCTCTCTCTGTAACGGGCTTGTCGGGGGGCGTTTAAAGGGCGTTGATTAAGACTTCAAGCTCCTTAAGGTGAATATATTCGTAGCCTATGTACAGGAGCGTCGGAGCTAGAGTGACTGTCGTTGTGTGTCAGTCGGACTCTCGTGAAGGAGTGACGAGTTACAGGTTGGAAAATAATTGTTACAATTGGTCACGTACGTCAAGGTGACCTCTGCGCACCATCGAAATGCGAAGTATACAAAACTGAGACGGTAAACACTGACGGACGACATTCCTATAAGGTGGCGTGATCTATCTGTCGTGGGTTTTTTCCATTGACAATTGTATGCCTAATTCGTGGTGATACTAAATAATAATAATAATAATACATTGATATCCTACTATAACACTGCTCGGTCACCTACCAGAGATCGCGACCTATATAAAATATAAAAATCTAAATAGCAGTCTAGTTACCATGAACATACATAGTGGGAGTTTGTCAAGCAGACTGCCTATGATACAATTATATTAAAACACTGGCTATGTAAGAACATATGTGGATTTATAATATAAATAGTGAGAGGTAAAACACAACGTGTGTGACATGAAACATAAGAAATCTCTCAAAAGATAAGCATAAGGACACATGTATAAGAAGCTATCAACTATCATAGTTACAGAAAATGAAACGTTCTTCTAGCTCCTAAAAAAATACAGTAGTGAAACATAGTACAATGTTAAGTATAGGAGCAGGGGAATGCCAGGTTTCTGTCCTCTGACTTGCCTGAGAAAAGGAAAAACTACCTTGCCAGTGGCCGCCCAGCATCCAGTCGCCGTGTCTGCACATCTCTCTCTCTCTCTCTCTCTCTCTCTCTCTCTCTCTCTCTCTCTCTCTCTCTCTCTCTCTCTCTCTCTCTCTCTCTCTCTCTCTCTCTCTCTCTCTCTCTCTCTCTCTCTCTCTCTCTCTCTCTCTCTCTCTCTCTCTCTCTCTCTCTCTCTCTCTCTCTCTCTCTCTCTCTCTCTCTCTCTCTCTCTCTCTCTCTCTCTCTCTCTCTCTCTCTCTCTCTCTCTCTCTCTTTGCTATTATATCACTCAGCTCACTATTCTACACACACACAACCACACACACACACACACACACACACACACACACACACACACACACACACACACACACACACACACACACACACACACACACGCACTTAGTCTGAATCATAGGGTCTGTGTGGTCTGAATATAATACTATGTAAGCCTCTCTTCTCGCACTATGGAGCAACCCTCCGCTTTCTGCCTCCCCTCCCTCCCTCGTTCCCTTAGCCCTCAGCGGGTGTTGCAAGGCTGCACCTACCACATGCCCTCCCTCGCTCCCTCACTCCTCAGTAGGAGTTGCAAAGCTGCACCTGCCACATGAATTCCAGCTTCCGATGTGTCGATTTCATTACCAATCTGAGGAATGGGTCAATCTTGCCACAGGTTTGTTGTCACGTGTGGGGCCCGCGGAGAGAGAGAGAGAAAGAGGGGGCGGGGGTGCTCTTGCGGTTGTCCTTGGGGGCTTTTCCTCGGGTGGGTTGTCCTCGGGATGTTTTCCTCGTGTGGTTATCCTCGGGGGTTATCCTCCTGTGGTAGTCCTTGGGTGGTTTTACTCGGGGGAATTGTCCTCTCGGTGTTGTCCTTCCGTGGTTGTCCTCGGGAGACTTCTATTCGGGGGTTTGTCCTTGGGGGTATTGTCCTCTGGGAGTTGTACTCGCGTGGTTGTCCTTTGGGGTTGTCCACGTAGTTGTCCTCAGGGGTTGTCATCGAAGAGGTTGCCCTCGAGGGGAATGTCCTCGAGGGGAGGTTCCTCGGAGGGTCGTCCTCGAGGGGAGGTTCCTCGGAGGGTCGTCCTCGAGGGATTTTTCCTCAAGAGGTTTGTCCTCGGGGGGTAGTTATCAAAGAGGTCGTCCTCGGGGAGCTGTCATCGAGGGGAGTTGTAGCTTTTTTTTCCCATGACTACTGTTATCATATTATCATGTTATTATATCATCACCATCACTGTTGTTGATATTTTTGTTCATGTTCATTTATTAGTAATAATGGTAGTAGTAGTGTCGTAGATGCCGCCGTAGTAGAAGGTGTAGCAGTATCATCATCAACAGCAGTAATGCTAGCATTAGAAACTTCCCGAATATAAGTATTCCCTCCTTTTCCAAAAGTGCGTGCCTCTCTCTCTCTCTCTCTCTCTCTCTCTCTCTCTCTCTCTCTCTCTCTCTCTCTCTCTCTCTCTCTCTCTCTCTCTCTCTCTCTCTCTCTCTCTCTCTCTCTCTCTCTCTCTCTCTCTCTCTCTCTCTCTCTCTCTCTCTCTCTCTCTCTCTCTCTCTCTCTCTCTCTCTCTCTCTCTCGTTATATCAGTGCACGTACAATCTCTTCCATCGCGGGTAATAGGTATCAGGCAACACTTGGCAGCGCGGACACTCCCATCAGTCAGCGGGGCGGGCGTAGGGGTGGTGTGAGATAAACACTTCCTGTGACCTGCTCTCTGAGGTGCCACTCGTTGTTTTGTTCGCTTGCAAGTAAACGGACGAATATTATAATTATCCTGTCAGCCTGACCCTCGTTCAGGGACTTTGGTAAGTGCGCAACGATTAATTCTAGAGCTTTAGTTGTGCTGTGCAGGAATGCTTTCATCTCACGGGCTGGCCTGGCAGCAACATGCCTGCTGTGTCTGTCACCAGGGCCTTAATTGCCCGTTCTTATCTGTGGTGGGGTGGCCTCGGCGTTGCATCCTGGAGGACAACAGATGGCAAGGGGACAGAAAGGGGTGGATGGAAATAATAGGTCGATTGAAACCCTTCGTCTGCGGAAGTGAAAGTGTCCTTCAGTCATCGCGCAGACTCTCTCCCTGAGTGACGCCGCAGAGACTAGTCTTCGTTATGTACATAGCAACGGTTCAAGACTAGATATGCACGACATTCTTCCTTGTTTTCGCGGGTGCTTTCCCCAAGCCATTATAAGGATGCATTCCGTGTCTTGGTGTGCTTGGGAAGGCCATTATATGTCCATTGCTTCAATTATTGGGGGCAGGCACGTTAATGTTTTGATACTCTCCATCCCAAACCTTTTTTTTACATCTCGTTTATGGGAATTTTCGTCTGAGAGGCTGTGCTTTGTGGGCTGGAAGTGTCGTCGAGCCCTTCACACCATTCATATTGTGGTATCTGTCTAGTGACTAGTTTTAGTGTGCTCTGAATACTTTTAAAACTATGTAAGTCGCCATTCCCGCACTGATTAACCTTGAAGCGAGAGCTTCCGTTACTCCTCCCCCCCTGTCCTTCCGTTGCTCCCCAGCCCTCAGCAGGAGGTACAACGGACAGCACATCTGCCACATGAGCTTAATTTTCCGGTGTGTTTACGATTCTGTTATCAATCTGAGGAATGGGTCAATCCTGCCACAGGCTTGTTGTCGTGTATAGGGTCCGCGGGGGGAAGAGAGAGAGAGAGAGAGAGAGAGAGAGAGAGAGAGAGAGAGAGAGAGAGAGAGAGAGAGAGAGAGAGAGAGAGAGAGAGAGAGAGAGAGAGAGAGAGAGAGAGAGAGAGAGAGAGAGAGAGAGAGTTGTAGAAAAAAACGAAGAAGACACGAAACGAGGAAAGATTTATAGAAGTGAAAAAGTCGAAGAGAATAAAGGAAAGCGAATAAGATAATTAAAAAGAACAGAATAAAGTCCAGAGAGAGGGAAGAAAGATCGCAAGAAGGAAAAAGGGAAGGGGGATGGAAAGACGAACGAAGCAGCGGAAGAGATAAAGAATAACTAGTGGTAAAAAGATGAAGAAGAGGATAATAATAAGACAAAAATGGTTGAAATGGAAGACAGCAATGAAACAAGGATAACAATAAAAAGAAAGAGAAAAATAGGTCAGAGTAAAGAGGGAAAATTAAGAGATTTAAAAGAAAATGTTATACTAGAGAAACGAAACTAGTAATACGAAGGGATAAAAGATAATAACGAAATAAACCAATGAAAAGAAAATCTCACAGAACAATAAAGGGTCAAAAGGTGTCAGTGGAATGGCAGAAAGGGAAGCGAGAGGAAGGTATGAGGAAAGACAAAAAAAAAGCTACAGTAGAGAACAAAATAAATATCAGTAAGAATAAAAAAAAATATAAAAAATTCAACATGAAGAAGAAACAACCACTAAGAGGAAAACGAAAACGGTCAGAGGAAGGGAAGAAGGGAAGACAGACGTCAATGTTTGAAGGTTGAGAAGCGGCTGAATCATGAGTAGCTGAACAGATTGTGAGGAAATGGCTTTTGGCTGATCTATGCTCTGGCGGTGGTTCTGAGGTGGAGGAGGAGGAGGAGAGGGAGGGAGGAGGAGGAAGAGGGGGATGGGGGGGTGAGCAGGAGAAAGAGGAGAAGGAGGAGAAAGAAAAGGAGGGAGAGAAGAAGAAGGAGGAGAGGAAAGAGGAGAAGGAGGAGGAGGAGGAGGAGAAGGAGGAGGAATACATAGGAATACATAGGAAGAACAGACACCAGAAGACCTATCGGTCTATGGCGAGGGTGTCTGTTTACTACAGCTACTACTAGTAATCTACGTGTGGTAGGACAGGACAGAAAAGATGAAGGCTCCTCCCCACCCACCTCTCCCTCCGGCAACGTGCCGGCAGGAAATAGTTAGAAGAGAACACCATGTACCTTTAAGGAAGAAAGGGACATGGAAAGTTTACAGTAAAGAGAGAAATAAGAGGAAATTACTACCCTTAACTTACACTACTGGTAACCTAAGCTGTGGGGGAAAATGACTTCATTACATAAGAACATAAGAACACAGAAACACAAGGAGAATGGAAGAGGACGAGTGGCCTACACAGGGCAGCCTCAGGATCCCCCTAATACTCACGATGGGTGAGGTGTAGTTTCAGGGGCACATGTGGAGGCTTGATCCTCGTTTTACCGGCGGTACTAGGCACGGCACCAGTAACCTGTCACCTTACTGCACCCACACCTCACTCCACCTGTCATGCGGACATTAACTGTTGTTTTACTCTGTTGTTAACTTACGCTACTTGCAATCTAGGTTGTGGGGGAGAAAAATATGAATTTAGGTTGACGTCTTGCTGCAATCTGTCTGAAAACATACGAAGAAGGGTCAGTATAATCTTGAATCCCTGAAGTACTTATCCAATGAAGACTTGAAGCTATTTATACTCTGTGCGCTAACAACTGACGGTGGGAGTCTATTCCAGTGATCGACGACTCTATTATTGAAAAAACTTTTGCGCACCAATGTGTTACATCGGTTTCCCTTTAACTTCATACCGTTGCTGCGTGTTATTGTGTTGGTGTCTCTCTGAAAGAGACTATCTGGGTTAATATTGTCGAATCCATTAAGGATTTTGAACACTTCAATTAAGTCTCCTCTTTTCCTTCTTTTTTTTAGGGAAAACATATCTAAACGCTTTAAACGCTCATCATATGGCAAGTTTCGGAGCGCTGGAATTTGTTTGGTTGCTCGTCGCTGTATCCTTTCTAGCAAAATTTGATCTTTGATATAGTTCGGTGACCAGAACTGAACGGCGTATTCTAGGTGTGGTCTTACAAATGCTAAATATAATCTCTTCATAAGTTCGGGTGATTTATAATCAAAGTTTCTTGAGATTAGTCCTAACATCATATTGGCTTTTTTACTTGCTGCAGAACATTGATCACTCATTTTAAGAGTGTTACTGATAATGACACCACGATCCTTTTCTTGTTTTACTTCGCTGAGCTTGAATCTGATATTTAAAGCTAGGATTTTTTTCACCTATGTGCATTACTTTACATTTATCTACGTTAAAACTCATTTGCCATTTTTCGCTCCAGTCGGCAAATCTTATTAAGTCTGATATAATCTTTACGCAACTTTCACTGTTCATTACCGTACCTCCTAATTTGGTGTCGTCGGCAAATTTGGCTACTTTTGATAGAATATCAGTTTCTAAGTCGTTCACGTAAATTATGAATAGTGTTGGCCCCAGGACCGAACCTTGGGGCACGCCACTGGTGACGGGTTGCCAATCCGATGCTTCACCATTAAAAACTACACGCTGTTCTCTGTCGGTGAGCCAGTCATGAATCCACGCACATAGATGGTCGTTAATACCGTGGGAACGCAGTTTAGAAATAAGTCTAACGTGAGGAACTTTATCAAACGTTTTCTGAAAATCTAGGTAAACTGCGTCATATGGGATTCGGGCGTCCCAACATGAATAAACATCGTTGAAAAAAGTTAATAGGTTGGTAAGGCAAGACCGATTACTACGAAATCCGTGCTGACTATCAGTTATCAAATCATTTGTTTCAAGGAAAGTGATCATTTTATCCCTGATCATTTTTTCGAATAGTTTAATTAGGACAGACGTAAGGCTGATGGGACGATAATTACTGGCTTGTTTTTTATCTCCTTTTTTAAAGATCGGGGTAATATTGGCCTTTTTCCACTGGCCTGTGCTAATGACTTGTTGAATATTAAGGTTATGGGTAATTCTAGCTGTTGACTACATTCTCTCAACACGCGAGGAGATAAATTGTCGGGGCCCGGAGATTTATTTGGATCTATTTTCTGCAGGTACGCACGCACTTCGCTGATATCAATGTCGGTCAATGCAAGCTTATGTTCTTCAGGGCCTTGAAAAATTTTCTTCGGGGCTGGAATCGATGTCATGTTCTCTTTTGTAAATACGCTACTAAAGGTTGAATTTAGGACCGACGCCATGCCTTTATCATCACTAATCGTATTGCCACTTAATAGGAGTGGGCCGATATTATTTTTAACAGTTTTTTTGTTTCTTATGTAACTGAAAAATAACCTGGGATTTTTCTTATCATCGAGTGATATTTTCATCTCATATTCGCGTTTCTGTTTTCTGATTTTCCTTTCGCACTCTCTCTTGACATTGATGTAATTAGTATGATCCTGTGAATTATGTGACAGTTTATATTTCTTATACAGTTTTCTTTTTTCGACGATGATTTCTTGTAGGTAATTATTCATCCACAACGGTTTTTAGTTATCAATCCTTCGTGGCTTGAGTGGAATGAATTTATTTACACTCGCTGTGATTTGTGCAGTAAAACGATTATACATTTCTTGAGCGCTGACGTTGTTGAGCAAATGATTCCAATTTACTGAAGCCAATCCTCTTTTTAGGTCCATAAAATTTGCTTTACTATAACTAGGTATTAAGAGTGAGTTTGCTCTTGCTTTTGTTTCAATATTTAAAACGCATGATTATGTTGTGGTCACTGGTTGCAAATGGCTCGCCTACCTCACACGCGGTTATGAGGTGGTTGTCGGTCGTGAAGACTAAATCCAGAATGTTATTTCCTCGCGTCGGCGCTGTAACTGTTTGATAAAGAAATGTATCTTGCGCAAAATTTAATAATCTAGTTCCTTCCCTGTCGGCAGATAGTGCAGACCAGTTAACAGAGGGGTTATTGAAGTCGCCGCATATTACTGCATTTCTGTTTCTGATAATTTTATTTATCTCTGCGTAGAGATTTCCATCAATGTCTTCATATGATTTAGGAGGTCGGTAAATTACGCCCAGAACATACTTTTCATTAAGGATCGTCGCTTGTACATACAATGAGTCATAAGTCTCTGTTTCGGTTGTGTTAAGCTGAATGACTTCTAAATTACTTTTAGCATATATTATTACACCTCCACCTTTTTTGTGTAGACAACACTTAGCAAACGCGTTGTAACCATTGATAGCTACTTCACTTAACTGATGCTTGTCACGCGTATTTAGCCATGTTTCTGTAATCAAAATGAAGTCGGGTTTTTCAGTAATTGCATGAATTATCAAGTGGCTACGCTTCTGAATAATGCTACAGGCATTTACATAGAAGATGTTTAATTTATTCGCCGAGTGTGCGCCATATATCAACTGTCGATTCACTGGAATAGTGCTTCAGACCTGATCATCTACAACTACCTCTACCTCACCACCCACCTGTGTGGCTGTTGACCTGACTGCTACCTCAGTATCACCCACCTGGGGGTCTGGCGACCTGACCGCTACTTCATTGCCCCTCACCTGTGTGGCTGTTGACCTGACCGCTACCTCAGTATCCCCCACCTGGGGGTTCAACGACCTGACGTCCTCCTCAGCACTACACACCTGTACTTCCTCCCTCACCTGAGACCTGACACTCCTACCTCTGTGGACCTCACCGTCTGACTGAAGACTCCTCCCACTCCCAGCCAAGCCGGAAGTTTCCACACCTCGTTCCCGCTGCAACTGACTTTTCTTTAACTCTTTCAAAACTTCCTCATCCAACACTCGGCCCAGCCTCGCCTTGCCTACACAATTTAGGTAAGTCCATCGTTAGCAAACAAGCTCCTGTCATGAATAAAATGATCCCAGACGTCCACAAACATGACTCCCTCACGACTACACAGATCCCTGACACGTTCGTTAATCCCAAGCATTCTACTGAGAATGAGGGAACTAACATCATGCCGAGGGAGCAATCCACACACAACTGAACGCCGCCTGCTGTCCCTCAACTTCCCGACAAACTTCCTGTACTTGTCTAGAACCTCCTCTGACCTACCTTTAACTACATTGTTTGTTCCGACCAGGTAAACAAACACTGTCTCCTCTGAGGTAGTGACGACTAAGTCGTCAACCTTCTCAGCTACATGCTCAATTCTACGTCCAGGAAAAACTACATGCCTCCGCCTCGCTCCCTTCCTACAAAACTCCTGGTCCTGCTGTCTAACTAAACTATCACCGACAAGAACGATGCTAGGATCGCTCTCAACCTGGTCTGCTAACACCTGGAACCTGTTCCTCGTCACGACACCACTGTAACTAACATCTGCTGCTACAGCCTTACTCCCTTTTCTAACCTGCTGGAAGGAATCTAAGGTACCTACCTCCTTCTCTACCTCACCTACTCTATCTTCCAACCTCTCTACCTTTTCAACTACTTTAAACTCACTCTCCCCGACACTAGCTACATCCAAACCTAACACACCCTCCAGAAACTGTACCTTGCTATCTAATGCCTCTAACTTAACACTTACCTTGTGTTCAGTTTCACAAAAAAAAAAACATACAGTGTAATCACCATTTTCCTGGTTGAGGAAGTTCTTCGTGAACTCCCTCCTGCAAGTCAAACAGGGGAACCGTGCTGCGGGCGGCATTTGACCTGACTCTGCGAACGGGTCGAGAGAAAGCTACCACACGTCCGCTCAGTACGGCTGGCAGAGTGCTAGTGACTGGCAGAGTGCGAGTTAGCTGGCAGAGGAAGAGGAGGAGGAGGAGGAGGAGGAGGAAGAGAAGGAGAAAAATGGAAACATGAACACATGGAAATGCAGACAACAAAGTCTATTAGTTCATTACGAGGCTGCCCGCTCTAATGATTAAATTCCCTCGACAGTCACTTCGTGCCTTCAGAAAGGATGAAAGCACTTCGGTAAGTAATTTACTCCTGACGCAACGAAATAACGATTGATCCGATTTTTAAATGAGTTGATGGTTTTCGCACTGACCATCCCTGAAGGAAGATTGTTCCAGTGGCGGATTACAAGGTTTGATATGAAATTCCTGACAATGTCTAAACTACATCGCCGCCCTGGAATAGGTAGGCAGTTATTACTAGATCTAGAGTTGGCTTGTAACTCAGGAGTGGCCGACGTTACTGAAGTTCTTCAAGTACTTTACGACGTGAATAATATTCCCCCGTAAGCGTCTATTTTCCAGTGAAGAGTGATAGAGTCGTTCGAGTGTATCTTCAGACGCTTGAGCTCTTAAGGACGGAATATTTTTTTCTTTTATTCATCGCTGAAATCTTGCAGTAATTTAATATCCTTCATGCAATTTGGGGACTAGAACTGTGCTGCATATTCGAGGTGAGGGCTTGCAATTGAATTATATACAGATAAAATACTCCTTGCGTCTTGCATTCGTCGTTACTCGCTCAGAACACGAGCATAGTATCGCCTTTGTTATATATATTTTTACAGTGCTTTGTATGCTTAAGGTCACTGCTGAAGGTGCCCCCAAGATCCGATTCCTCCTGAAAGACGTGCACAGGCTTCCCATGTACGAGTATTTTGTACGTATGGTTTTGATTTCTGGACCCAAAGTGCATGACTAGATTTGTCGACGTTGATGGATCTTTGCCACTTTTCATGCCATTGGTGGAGCTGGTCAAGGTCATTTTGGATGGTTTCATTGACGGCTGTCGTTTGGACTTTTCCACCCACTTTGATGTCGTCAGCAAACTTATATATATATATATATATATATATATATATATATATATATATATATATATATATATATATATATATATATATATATATATATATATATATATATATATATATATATATATATATATATATATATATATATATATATATATATATATATATATATATATATATATATATATATATATATATATATATATATATATATATATATATCTCTCTCTCTCTCTCTCTCTCTCTCTCTCTCTCTCTCTCTCTCTCTCTATATATATCTCTCTCTCTCTCTCTCTCTCTCTCTCTCTCTCTCTCTCTCTCTCTCTCTCTCTCTCTCTCTCTCTCTCTCTCTCTCTCTCTCTCTCTCTCTCTCTCTCTCTCTCTCTCTCTCTCTCTCTCTCTCTCTCTCTCTCTCTCTCTCTCTCTCTCTCTCTCTCTCTCTCTCTCTCTCTCTCTATATATATATATATATATATATATATATATATATATATATATATATATATATATATATATATATATATATATATATATATATATATATATATATATATATATATATATATATATATATATATATATATATATATATATATATATATATATATATATATATATATATATATATATATAAATTTCTGCAACATTCGCGGTCTTCGTTCTAATTTTCATTCCGTGGAACACCATCTCTCCTCCTTTAAGCCTCACCTTCTCTTCCTCACCGAAACAGAGGTTTTTGAGGCTACTGACAGCAACCTCTACTCTGTTCCCTCCTACTATCTCTATCCTAAATTTCAATGCAAAGCTGGATGTTGCGCCTACGTGCGCAACGACATCACTTGCTTTCGTTTCCACGACTTTGACTCTTCTGAATTTTCTACCATCTGGCTAAGACTTCATTGTCATTCTATTATTAAATACATATCTGCTGTTTATCTCTCACCTAACTCTACTAACTATGTAAAATTCTTTGACTATTTGAACTCTAAAGTGGAGCACATCTTGACTCACTCTCCCTTTGCTGAAATCTCCATCTTGTGAGATTTCAATGTTCACCACCAGCTTTGGCTTTCATCCTCTTTCACTGACCTTACAACCTACAACTTTACTCTCCTCAATGACTTAGAGCAATTGGTTCAGCACCCTTCTCGTATTCCCGACCATCTTGGAGACAGGCCCAACATTCTAGATCTTTTCCTTACCTCTAATCCTTCTGCTTACTCTGTCAAACCGTTCTCTCCGTTGGGATCCTCCGATCATAACCTTATTTCTGTATCCTGTCCTATCGCTCCTGTACATCCTCTGGACCCACCGAAGAGGCGATGCCTCTGGCATTTTACTTCAGCTCGGTGGGACGACCTGAGGATTTACTTTTCCGATTTCCAGTGGAATGATTACTGCTTCCAGGAGAGAGACCCCTCTGTGTGTGCTCAGCGCATCAGAGAGGTGATTGCCTCTGGAATGGAGGCATACATTCCACGTAATTTCTCTACTCCTCATGCTAAAAAGACTTGGTTTATCATCCTTGTTCTCGTGCCGTCAAAGATAGAGAGGCAGGTAACAAGAAGTTCCAGAGCCTTCGAACTTCCGCAAACTTTGACCTTTACATTTCAGCCCGGAATCGTGCCAAATCTATTCTCCGACTTACCAAAACTACTTTTATTAATAGAAAATGTCAACACCTTGCTTCTACTAATTCATCCCGTGACTTCTGGCATCTAGCCAAAAATGTCTCCTCCAATTTTCACTTCCTCCTCTTTCCCTCCTCTCTTTAACCCTGACGGCAGCACTGCCGTCTCATCTGCCTCTATGGCTGAACTCTTCGCTCAAACTTTCTGTAAGAACTAAACCCTGGACGATTCTGGGCATATTCCTCCTACTCATCTCCCCTGTGACTCCTTTATGCCTGTTATTAAGATTCTTCCAAATGATGTTTCTATGCCCTCTCTGGCCTCAACTCTCAGAAGGCTTATGGACCTGGTGGAGTGCTTCCTATTGTCCTTAATTAAAAACTGTGCTTCTGTGCTGACACCCTGCCTGGTCAAACTCTTTCGTCTCTGCCTATCAACATCTATCTTTCCCACTGCTGGAAGTATGCCTTTGTACAACCTCTGCCTAAGAAGGGTGACCGTTCCAGTCCTTTAAAACTGCCGCCCTATAGCTTTACTTTCCTGTCTATCTAAAGCTTTTGAATCAGTCCTTAACCGGAAGATTCAAAAGCACGTTTCCACTTGTAACCTTCTATCTGATCCCCAGTATGGATTCCACAAGGGGCGTTCTACTGACGATCTTCTTGCTCTCTTAACTGACTCTTGGTCATTCTCTCTTAGCCGTTTCGGTGAAACTTTCTCGGCTGCGCTAGACATATCGAAAACCTTCGATAGATTCTGGCACCAGTCTTTCCTTTCTAAACTGCCCTCTTTCGGATTCTATCCCTCTCTCTATTCCTTTATCTCCAGTTTCCATTCCGGCCGTTCTATCTCTGCGGTGGTAGACGTTTACTGCTCTTCCCTTATCTATTAACCGTGGCGTTAAACAGGGCTTTGTCCTATCACCCACTCTCTTCCTGTTATTCATTAATGATCTTTCCATAACAAACTGTCCTGTCCACTCATACACCGACGTCTCCACTCTGCATTATTCAATTTCTTTCAATACAAGACCATCACAACAGGAAGTACACGACTCCAGACTGGAGGCTGCTGAACGCTTAACCTCGGACCGTGCTATCATTTCCGATTGGGGCAGAGGGAACCCTGTTTACTTCAATGCCTCAAAAACTCAATTTCTCCATCTATCAACTCGACACAATCTTCTAAATAACTATCCACTAATCTTCGACAACACTTAGCTGTTACCTTCTTCAACACTAAACATCCTCGTTCTATCCTTAACTCAAAATCTCAACTGAAAACTTCATATCTCCTCTCTCGCTAAATCAGCTTCCTCGAGGTTCGGCGTTCTGTATCGTCTCCGCCAGTTCTTCTCCCCCGCGCAGTTGCTATCATTATACAGGGGCCTTGTCCGCCCTCGTATTGAGTATGCATCTCATGTGTGGGGATGTTCCACTAACTCACTTCTTCTGGACAGAGTGGAGTCTAAGGCTCTTCGTTTCATCAGCTCTCCTCTACCTACTGATAGTCTTCTACCTCTTAAATTCCGCCGCGATATTGCCTCTCTTTCTATCTTTTATCGATATTTTTACGCTGACTGCTCTTCTGAACTTGCTAACTGCATGCCTCCCCCCTTCCCGGGGCCATGCCGCACACGACTTTCTACTCATGCTCATCCCAATACTGTCCAAACCCCTCATGCAAGAGTTAACCAACATCTTCACTCTTTCATCCCTTACGCTGGTAAACACTGGAACAATCTTCCTTCATCTGTATTTCCTCCTGCCTACGACTTGAACTCTTTCAAGAGGAGGGTATCAGGATACCTCTCCTCCCGAAATTGATCTTTCTTTCGGCCACCTTTTTTAATAATTTTTAGGGAGCAGCGAGTAGCGGGCTTTTTTAAATATTGTTTTCTTTTTTTTGCCCATGAGATGTCTCATTTGTTTAAAATATATATATATATATATATATATATATATATATATA